>NC_051157.2:144492991-144624537 GCF_013339745.2 Dermacentor silvarum
CCGCGCCGCCCCCGACCACCGCCGCCCGCTCTGCTATCACTGCGGGGAAGCCGGCCATGTCTACCGCCGATTGCCCATACCGCGAGATGGGCCTACGAGGGTTTCGCCGTCAACGCGCCACGTCCACAGGTTGGCGAGCGACCACGCGACATCGCTGACTACCTCGCCGGAGCCCAGTGGCAGCCACGACGACCCCTCACGCTCACCGTCACCAGGACGTTATCTGTCGGCCGCAGCGCCCGATCATACACTGGCCCAGCCCGGGGCCGGTCTGTGAGCCCCTATCCGGGAAACTAAAGACAGCAACCGATGGAGGTGCGGTTGCTGTACGACGCAATTCCGAAGATCCTCCGCACGCCGACGAAGAAGATTCGCGAATCATCACGACGACATATCAGTACGCCGCCCAGCAACAGCCTTGACAACACTTCGCCGCCGAAAGAAGACCTTCCGACGCGACGTAGCAGCAGCAGAGTAAGCCGACGCAGCCGTGATCCGACGCCACGACTTAACCGTAACGCCAGACGACGGTCTACCGACCTAGACATACTAATCGATGGCCATAACGTCACCGCTCTCGTCGACACTGGAGCCGACTATTCCGTCTTCAGTGGCGCGTTCGCCGCCAAGTTGAAGAAAGTGAAGGACTGCCTGGCAAGGACCCGATATCCGGACAGCGGGAGGCCACGTAATAACGCCGGCTGGAATCTGCACAGCACGAGTCACGGTTAACAACCGCACTTACCCGCGAGCTTCGTAATCCTGCAGCAATGCTCCAGGGATGTCATCCTAGGCATGGACTTTCTAAGCCAACACGGTGCAGTCATCGACTTAAGGTCCAATTCGATAACGCTTTCAACGCACAAAGCGATACCACCGGATACAAACATCGGTTACCATGCCTTAAATGTGCTTGAAGAACAAGTCCACTGTTCCGCCTCGCTCCAGCGTAATGATTTCCGTCGGTACCGAAGTGGCTGCAAACATGGAGGGCGTCGTCGAGGGCGATCATCACTTACTGCTCGACCGTGAAATTTGCGTCGCTAGAGGCATAGCTGAACTATGTGAAGGAAAAGCAAGAGTGATGCTTACGAACTTCAGCCACGAATATAAGCACATTAACAAAGGAACCACGGTCGCCCACATCGACGAAATAGTACAAGCCAGCAGTGCTTTCGCATTCACGGATTCTGGTGCGCCTTCGGCGGTGGCTGTGGTGCCTGAACCGACTTTCGACGTCAATCAGAACCTTCCCAATCATAAGAAAGAACAGCTAAAAGCTCTGCTCCTGCAGTACAAGGACTGCTTCTCGTCGTCGTCAAAAGTTCGACAAACCCCTGTCGCCAAGCACCGCATCATAACCGACGAATATGTCCGCCCACTTCGTCAGAGCCCGTACCGAGTTTCGGCGCGCGAACGCGAGGCCATAAAGCAACAAGTCGACGAAATGCTACGCGACGACATCATCCAGCCGTCAAAGAGTCCGTGGGCGTCCCCCGTGGTGTTAGTGAAGAAGAAGGATGGAACCCTACGTTTCTGCGTCGATTATCGTCGCCTCAACAAGATCACGAAGAAGGACGTATACCCCCTCCCACGGATTGACGACGCCTTGGATCGGCTCTACAACGCAAAGTATTTTTCGTCGATGGACCTCAAAACCGGCTACTGGCAAATCGAAGTCGACGAGAGAGACCGGGAGAAGACTGCCTTTATAACACCAGACGGACTGTTCGAGTTCAAGGTCATGCCGTTTGGTCTTTGCTCGGCACCTGCGACTTTCCAACGCGTCATGGATACAGTACTGGCAGGCTTGAAGTGGCAGACTTGCCTCGTGTATTTGGACGACGTCGTTGTGTTTTCCTCAAGCTTCGAAGAACACCTGCGGCGCCTTGAAACAGTTCTTCAAGCATTCAAAACCTCCGGACTCACGTTAAAGCCAGAAAAGTGCCGCTTCGCATATGAGGAGCTCTTGTTTTTGGGCCACGTCATCAACAAGTCTGGAGTGCGCCCCGACCCTCAGAAAACTGCGGCCATCTCTAACTTTCCTCCGCCCGATGACAAGAAGGCAGTGCGTAGATTTCTTGGACTGTGCGCCTATTACAGGCGCTTCGTCAAGAATTTTTCACGGATCGCCGAGCCACTGACGTACCTCACGAAGGCCGACGTCGAGTTCAAGTGGGAGACGCCGCAAATCGAAGCATTTGAAGAACTGAAGCGACGCCTGCAATCGCCGCCCATTCTTGCGCATTTCGACGAAAACGCCGACACCGAAGTCCACACCGACGCAAGCAGCGTAGGACTCGGCGCCGTGCTTGTGCAGAGGACTGACGGACTAGAAAGGGTTGTAAGTTACGCTAGCCGGTCGCTATCGAAGGCGGAATCAAATTATTCCACAACAGAAAAGGAGTGCCTCGCCATCATCTGGGCTACATCAAAGTTTCGCCCCTACCTCTATGGCAGGCCCTTCAAAGTCGTCAGTGACCACCACGCCTTGTGTTGGCTAGCTAACTTGAAGGATCCTTCAGGTCGCCTCGCACGATGGAGTCTGAGACTTCAAGCATTCGACATCACCGTCGTTTACAAGTCCGGCCGAAAGCACTCTGACGCCGACTGCTTGTCTCGCGCCCCCGTCGAACCGCCGCCACAGGACGACCAGGATGACGACACTTTCTTGGGACCCATCAGTGCCGACGATTTCGCCGAACAACAGCGAGCCGACCCGGACCTAAGGAGCCTTGTAGACTACCTGGAAGGCAAGACCATCACTGTGCCGAAGGTGTTCAGGCGAGGATTGGCGTCGTTTTTCTTGCAAAACGACATTCTCCTAAAGAAGAACTTTTCGCCTCTCCGAGCCAACTACCTCCTCGTGGTACCCTCAGCATTGCGTCCAGAGGTTCTGCAAGCTCTCCATGACGACCCAACGGCTGGACACCTCGGTTTTTCCCGCACGCTCTCGAGGATACAAGAAAAATACTACTGGCCTCACCTCTCTGCCGACGTCGCCCATTACGTAAGGACATGCCGAGACTGTCAACGACGCAAAACACCGCCGACAAGGCCAGCCGGACTTCTACAGCCAATCGAACCACCTCGCCGACCGTTCCAGCAGATCGGGATGGACTTACTGGGGCCTTTTCCGACGTCGACGTCCGGAAATAAATGGATCGTCGTAGCTACTGACTACCTCACCCGCTACGCCGAAACAAAAGCCTTGCCCAAAGGCAGTGCCGCCGAGGTAGCCCGATTCTTCGTTGAGAACATTCTCCTGCGTCACGGTGCTCCAGAAGTCCTCATCACCGACAGAGGCACGGCCTTTACGGCAGAACTAACTCAAGCCATCCTGCGATACAGCCAGACAAGCCATCGCCGGACCACCGCCTACCACCCGCAGACGAATGGCCTCACCGAGCGGCTAAATAAGACCATCGCCGACATGCTGGCAATGTACGTCGACGTCGAACACAAGACTTGGGATGCCATCCTTCCGTACGTGACCTTCGCATACAACACGGCCGTGCAAGAAACGACGCACATGGCGCCGTTCAACCTGGTCTACGGAAGGAGCCCAGCAACGACGCTTGACGCCATGCTACCGGACGTCACCGACGAAGAAAATCTCGACGTTGCCACCTATTTGCAGCGTGCCGAAGAAGGTCGACAACTCGCCCGGCTGCGCATCAAGAACCAGCAGAGAACCGACAGCCGACACTACAATCTTCGACGACGCTACGTCGAGTACCAGCCCGGCGACCGTGTTTGGGTCTGGACTCCGATACGCCGGCGAGGACTTAGCGAGAAACTATTACGACGCTATTTCGGACCCTATAAGATTATCCGACGGATTGGCGCACTGGACTACGAGGTCGTGCCAGACGGCATTTCGCAATCACAGCGGCGCCGCGCACGACCCGAAGTCATCCACGTGGTGCGTCTTAAGCCTTTCTACGCCCGCTAACGAACTTAGGTACTTCGTTGCTTTGTTATTTTTTTTTGTCTTTATTACACGTGGTTTATGTTTTCGGACTCGTGTTTGTTAGTAGCATCGGGACGATGTTTTTTTAAGGGGAGGGTAATGCCACGTGTACTTGTTTATCTTTTACCGGTGACCGCTCTTCACCGGCTCACAAACGTTAAACGTTATCGCTCGGCGCAGGACGCGCCTGTATCGGAAGTTTCTAGAACGTTATCGATGCTTCTTTCCGTTGCCTGTCTTCACTGACGCTTATGTTATCTGATTGTATGACCGACGCGAATTGTCTAGAACTTTCTGGAAGACACGCGGGCGTCAGGGATTAATCTGGAACCTTCGATGACTCAGGTATAAAAGCCGACGCGTTTCGCCGCTAATCAGATTTCGACGATCGCCGACTGTGTTCGCCGCTATCGTTGTGCTTCGAGTGTAGCTTTCTTTTGTGGGCACAGGTTCGCCCAATAAAGAATCAGTTTCGTCACACACAGTTTTACGACTGTTTTCTTCACCGTCACTACTACGTGACAGTATTTAAAGTATTTCAAGAGTAATTCAAAGGTTCCAAAGGATCGAACAATAGCAAATGTAATCACGTCAACGCATTAAGTCTTTCACCGTCAAAGTTGTCGTGGCAATCGGTAAGGGACCCCACTGAATGTTTTTTTCACACGCATTTAAATCACACAGCTGAACACCCCATTGATTAGCAACGTATCACCACACTGGACAAAAAAATTGAACGTTTGCGCCAACCAACGCAGGCACGCGATCAAATTTCACAGTAATCCCTACTAAATGTGCAGCGAAGCGGCCAGTTTTAGTAAATAAATAGCGCACTAAGCGATGTTCATTGTTACTGCGAATCATTAAAGATACCTTTGGCAAAGTGCCGCATTCATAAAATTCATTCCTGTGCATGAAATTGGCGTGTTGGAATACGTGTCTGATGTCATTTTGGAAACTTTTACTGCTCAAAGTCATCCTTGCTAAAGGAGTCGTCGTGTTCCAATCAAAGTTCTGATCTTATTCCCAAGTAGTAAATGCGGCTCGCAATATAATTGCACAAGGAATAAAATACATCGCCCAACACGATAATCAGGTTGAAAAGTGCGCTGCAGTGCTATTATAGCCGAGTCGCGGCGCTCGCCCACATGAAAGATAAGCTATGAATTCATAGCTTCTTCAGGCGAAATAATTAACTCAGATATGCAAGCCATAAGATATAATTAAAAGTGGAGCATGGTAAACTCACAGGCCACCACTCGGTTATAAACGCTCATGAATTCCATCCACCCAACCTATCCAGAAAGCATGACTATCTCAAAGAATGAATGACGATTCCGACGAGAATACGTCACAAGGATTACGCGTGAGTTTAGAAACTTAGCTGCATTGCGCGCGAGCACGCTGTCGCCTACAAGCCTCGATTCCCTCCTCCCAGATGTGTTGTCGCAGCGCTAAGAGGGACAAACCGCTAGCTTTTTGACGCAAGGCAACGCCTATCTAGATGAACTAGGGAGCGAGGCTTGCTTGCTAGGGATGCCGCGCACGCGCAGACCAAGGCTGTATGTTTCCGCGGGTGTGCTCCGCCGACGAGCGGCCACGGGTGTGGCGTTCCGAGTTATTTTGTGGGCACCTGTACTCAACGACTTCCGTTAACGAGCAGCTCGCGATAAAGCCAACATCGACTTGCAGAGCAACCGCAAGGGAACAAGACGCTAACGCAACTGATGACGCAAATTCACGCAATGTATAAGTGTGCTAAGCGGCCAAAGTTAAGCTTCCGCAAACGAATGTTGTGTCACTCCGCTGCCTCCGCAATGTAGTTCGGTTCGTTTTCGCCTAGTTTCGGTTTCTTTTTTATTGTATTGAATTTGCGTAACGAACCGGTCGCAGTTGGTGTGCACGACGGCTGTCTGAAGAAAGTTATAATCAGTACGCTGCGCTGTTATATCGCTACTGCCATCGAGGTAAAGTATAAAGCGCATGCACGCGATCTTGCGCGCGACAGCGACGCGATGGAGATGGCTGTCGCGTTCGCTCGTCGCCTACAAGTCGTACCGCTTGCGAGCTACGAGATGAGCGATGACTTTGAGCGACGTCTCCCCGGTGTTGCCGGTATGAGGGCAGCAAATAGGCGCCGAAGCTGGCGTGACGCGTGCTTTATTCATTTAAGTTGATGTGTTTTACTGTAAAGAGCAGCATAAATATTTCTAAAGCTCTTGCACTAGGTGCTTACAGGGTGTCCCAGCTATCATGCAGCATGATTTAAAAAAGAGGAACGGCGTTGCGCGAAGCAAACCTAGTGCGCATTGTTTCCAGTACAGTGGAGTAGCCGCCAGTATTTTTTCGTTACTGAGATTTAATTAGCTAAGTGTAATTAATTATCTAACTCGAGAAGTACTGTCCTAATTATCAAAGTGTCAATGAGAAAGTTGTAGAGCAACATGAAAACTCCCTATACAACTTTCGGTTGCTCAATACGGGCTACATAAAAGTGTTTTTCCGAGCGTGAAAGAAGCCCGCGAATACACGCAAAGTGACTCGAGCGGCCAGTCGCGCGGCAATTGTGCGTGTATTCGCTGGCTTCTTTCACACTCAGTAAAACACTTTTATGTAGCCCGTATTGAGCAACAGAAAGTTGTATAGGGAGTTTTTCATGTTGCTCTACAACTCTCTCATTGAAACTTTGATAACTAGGACAGTACATCTCTAATTAGATAATTAATTACAATTACCTAATGAAATCTCAGGAACGAAAAAATTACTGGCGGCTACTCCACTGCACTGGAAACAATACGCACTAGGTTTGCTTCGCGTAACGCCATGCCTCTTTTTAAACCCTGCTGCGTGATAGCTGCGACACCCTGTATATATATATATATATATATATATATATATATATATATATATATATATATATATTCTAAGTATTTTCTGTGCGTTTCCTAGGACTGTCTCCTCACAGGCCTCAGTTGAGGCCTGGAAGGTATTTTTCCATAAATAAAGAAAAAAAACAATATATATATATATATATATATATATGCGAGTCGTCCGTGAGCCAGCCGTCCGCATACGCGGACAGCTTGCTCACGTATGTTTTATGGAGTGCGGTTTTTGAAGCTTGGGAGATGGCGCGTATGTGCACACTCTTTATGCGTCAACTCTCAGTGGCTTAGTAGCTTAGTAGCATTCCGTTTTTGAACCCAAGGACGCGGGATCGAATCCTGACTGCATAGGCCACATGCATTCTAATGGAGGCATGCAGAGTAAACAGCCCCAGGTGACCGAAATTCATTTGAAATTCTCCGCTCCGGACCGTATACCATAACGTATCGTTCCAAAGCCTCCCTATACCGACTCTTCTGAGGTCTGCGAAGAGGTTTCTTGTTGTAATATTAGTGTATCGAACCACATCTTCTGCAGAGGTGTTTGTGAAATAATTTATGAAGGTAAAGAGAGCCTAAAAACAAATGATATTAATATGATATCCTCACCATCCGGCATTTCTGTTAAATTCAACAACGACCATGTTTTTTGTGTAAAAATTTTCTGTTAAATTCAAGGAAAAGTGCATATATAGCGCTAACTGAAAAAAACTTGTCTTCTAAAGAAAGAAATTTCTGTTATTTTTACTTCCAAGAACATTTCAGTACCCAAAACAGAAAATCTTCTTCTTTGTTGTGTTATTTCACAGATATTTTTTACAGTGTAGCAAACATGACGAGATGATGTATTTCTCACGTACATGGAGACGCAACTTTTGACATTTAACCGTGGTATATAAATTTTTAAAATTGTTTTTCGCCTTTATAAGATAATAGCAGGCAATAAAGACCACCTTGAAGAGCGATTATGTCCCATAGTTGTATTCGGGTCTCAGGAGGATATGTTCAGACAAAGAAGATTTCAGTGCTAATTGTGCGCTAATGAAAGACGCCCTCCTGAAGCAGAAATACCCGGCAAAAATAATTGATGATGCTGTAAACAGAGCTGGCGAGCTCAACCGTGCCGACATACTTAAAGCTAAACTACCTGATAGTGAACAATGCACAAATCTAATCCTTACCCACTCTGCGTCGGTGCCCAAGGTTTCAGCGATTCTTAGAAAGCACCATAATATACTTGCACAAAGCGATCGCCTTAAGCGCATATTTGTGGAACCGCCCCGCGTCGTGTATAGGAGAAATAAAAATTTACGCGACAGTTTGACAAAGTCAACCTTAAACCCAAGCCGTGGCACAGGCTGTATGCCTTGCAACAAATCACGTTGCCAGGTTTATCCTCACATGAGGACAACACAGAAAGCAACCAGTACCGCGTCCAACTTCTCAGTTCAAATAAAAGGAAACTTTACATGTGACACCGCCAATGTGATCTATCTTCTTGAATGTACAATTTGTAGTCAACAGTATATTGGTCAGACGGAGACACCTTTCAGGATACGATTTAATAACCACAGGTCACACACAAAATCTCTTTTGAACCTTCCCGTATCCAAACATGTCAACCTTCCCGGTCACTCTTTCAATGACTTAAAGGCGACAATATTGGAATCAGGCTTTCGCTCACACCACGACCGGGAAATTCGCGAGTCCTATCTTATCTATAAGTTTAATACCACCGCCTCGGGTATTAATGAAAGCAAAGGGAAACTCACGTCCTTGCCTTCTGATTAGACAAATGTGGTTATAGCCGAAAGTTAATTCCTTGTAGTCTAACCGCAACGCATATAAGACGGTCGTGCTTCGTGCTGGCACGTCCGCATATCCTCTCTCTTTTTCACTCTGGAGACGTTATTGTGTCGCATGCCCCCTTCGCACGGCGTGTCTGCCGTGGAGTGTCTTCTTATCTTAAACGATGGTGGTCCCTCGGGACTGGGGAACGCGCTGCCTTAGAGGCGGCTCATCAAAGCCACCCACATATGTTTTCCTCCCTTTTTCCCCCTTCCGCCACCAATTTTTTTTTCTCTTTTTTTTCCCCCGCTTCTTTGACGGTGAGGACCACGCGTCCACCTCCGTGACTCATCACAGCCATCCACGTGTGGTGCTCTCTCCATCTGTTAATGCCTCGTTTTAAAAAAACGGGTATTTTTGCTGTTTGTTTTGTTTTTTCCCCTTACACATTGTTTGGAGCCACATGTGCTTTCCACGTGACTTCCCGACACCTTGGGAACGAACGTCTTGTGTATTCTCATTCACTCCGATGAAGGCCGGACCACCGGCCGAAACGTCAGTAAAATAATAGTATTTTTGTTGTTGTTAAACCTGTGAGCATTTCTTTCATAATATTTTCACCGGATTCAGCGCAAACTCCTAATTGACTATATATATATATATATATATATATATATATATATATATATATTCTGAAGGCGAAGTGAACTGGGCCGCGCGCGCTCGCAAGGCGGGCGCTGGAGGGAAAAGACGACGAGGAGAGAATGGAACAGCCGGCCCAGGAGCGGGTGTTGTCTCTGTCTCTCTTCATTACAATGGCGCAGTCGACGAATGCCAAGTCTTAAGGGACTTCAGCCTTCAGCACCGTGCTGCGGAGGCCTTGCGTCCTCCGGCATCTCGTGTCCAGGGTACTTCCGGCGATGGAACGCCGTCAACGCTTCCCTCCGGATAGATGCCGCGCCTGGGACTACGTCAACCTCCGATCCGCCAAGGCATGCCGTCCACGCTGCCTTAGACATGGATCCTCACCGTCGCACGTTCCTCCTGCGGCCAGGGAACGCCGTCCACGCTTCCCATGCCCTGAATCCCTGCCCCATGGTATTATCGACATCTCAGCCAGCTAGGGATGCTGTTCACGCTCCCCTGACCATGCTTCTGGCTCCAGTGAGTACCGCATCCGCCACCAGTTCTGGCTCAACAGATGTCGTTGAGGCTCCCTTGGCCACTGGTCTGGCTGGCCCGAGTACTGCTGCCGCTGCCGCCGCGTCAGGATACGTGGATTCCGCCCCTTGATCAACGGGCGGCTCAGCCGGCAGCTTGTCCGACGCCATGCGAGCCATCTCGCTGCTGACACAAAAGATCGAGGTTATGACGAACACCTTGGCATCCCTCAGCGGTTTCATGGTTGCACCTAACATTGAGAGGTGCAACCGTCGGTCTCTCCGTCATGGACCCGTCCTGCCTGGGAACGCCGTCCACGCTTCTCTTGGCGAGACTACCATGCCCGGCACTACTTCGACTCCTCAGCCAACAAGGTATGCCGTCCCAGCTTCCTTGGTGGTTGAACCGGCTGTCGCTCCTACAACGACCGCACTGTCCGTGGACACCGGCACTAGTTCCACGGGAAGCTGAACAAGCAACATGGCGGAGAGGAGGCGCTGCGACTTCCAGCAGTCGGCTTGCGTAAAAATACCGCCGTTTCGCGGCTTTCAAGATGACGTCATTCTTTGGGTTCACGCCATCAATGCCTTGGGGGATGGGCATGCTTGGCCAGACCACAAAAGATGGCTGGTTGCAGCCAAACGACTTTTCGGTGCCGCAAAGGCATGGGACACCTACGAAGGCGTCAAGCAGCAGTCCTGGCCTGAATGGAGCGGAGCGCTGATAGCTGCGTTCGGCCGGCATCCTTGTGCCTGCGGTGAGTCCGACCAGCCCATTTCTGCGCATGGCGCCCCTGCGAGCTACCGCTTTGACGCTGCGGCAGGTGTGCCCTGCAGCAGCCCTCAGGCAGAGTGGTGCGCCGCAAACACCTGTTCATCGGGTGTCACCGTCGGCTGTACCAAAGACGGTGGGAAGCGCATGGCGACCACCTCTCCAACTTTGACATGGTTATCTACGCCAGCCGAGATTCTGTGACTTCAGCCCCACGAAGCTCGGGAGCAACACCAAATCGCCGCTGCCGACAAGATTTTGACATATGGGATCGCGGCCTGCCCCGCTGTGGACCACCGTTGCGAGCTGCTTTTCCCGCCGCGGGCCTCGGACGGTGCTTCAGTATCCGGCACCACACCATCGCTGCCGGAGTCCGAGATGACCTCCCATGCGCTGCTGTTGGCGACGCGGTCTCCGGGCTCCACACGCGAACCACAGCTCCTGACTGCAGGGCAGACGTTGGCCGAGTGCTTTCAGGTGCCGCTGGGAGACAGCGGGAAACCCACGGGAGAGCAGAGGCCCAGGAGGACATCGGTTTCTGCGCACACACGGCTCTATACTGGTTATAGCTTTAATGAACTCGTTACTCCTACTTTCGCGGCACACATCGCGGGCCGGGTATCTCCTTCCGATGGCCCGGCTTCTATCCAGGACAGTTAGGTTGCACGCGACTTTTTGCCAAGACCTGCCGGGTTGGACACCTCGGAGGGGCTTGGACCGGCGGCTGCGTTGCTGCGAGGGTGCGGGTCGCGTCACACGTCAGCTTGGAGGCTCGCGCCGTCGTTGCCTCGAACACATGGCATGACGGTCCGACGCGCTGCAGATGACCGCGACCACTGCGGCCGTCCCCGTTTGGCGAGACAGACGGCGGTTTGGCGTCCGAGACGGCCTGCCATGCTTTGCCAAATGGGACAGGACGGTCATCGGCGAGACATGCGACCGAGCACAACACTCAGTGCCGACCTCCAGAGCAGCTGGTTGCGCGATGGACGGATCATCAACGACGACCTCAAACCCTGGACAAGTTGCTTAGTTGCAAGCGCACCGGAAACTTAAAGCGTGGCCGAGTGTGAAGGCGAAGTGAACTTGGCCGCGCGCGCTCGCAAGGCGGGCGCTGGAGGAAAAAGACGACGAGGAGAGAATGGAACAGCTGGCCCAGGAACGGGTGCTGCCTCTGTCTCTCTTCGATATATATATATATGTCGAATTACTAGTAAAATAAGTGAAAAAGCCTGCAAATGCGTATGTTATGCCTTTTTATATTGACCAGACATAAACCTATTTATCAGTCGCACACGAAGAACCATTGGGGCCCGATAAATTATTTAAATAGCATTTATTTCTTGACGCTTTCTAAAATATATCTATGATCCAGGGACAAAACGCAGTGGGTGCTCTGAAGTCCCTGATCTCCACCAGTAGCAGCAGTGAAGCGCACATAAGAAAATGCACATTTGTTACGGACAATTTCGCAAATAAACTAAGAATTGTGCTTGGTGTTTAAGCCAATATACAGCAGTAATGTATCGCTAGTTAGGTATTAGTATTGTCGAGGTTATACACAACGGAGTGCAATCAACATAAATGACTTGCAATATTCACAAGAAAAAAGACAGCAGATGTGTGCGATCTTGGAGATTTACAACCAACTGACACATGGTTGCCAGTAGCACGTACTGATCCGGACAGACAGGGACGTCCGTGTCAGTACGTTCTGCTGGAAACCATTTGTGCTATGTGCAACCAACGATCTCAGGCCAGCTCTATTCTGAAGCACAACCAAATTTCTAGGGAACTTGTTCCTTTTGAACAGTGTCAGTAAAAGTTTCAGTTTCCTCTAATTATATCGCACAGTTTAAAGACTTGCCCGTATGAGACAGTTGCGTTTGAAACCTCGCCCGCATGTAATGCTTTGGCGCACTTCCTGTTCGACAGTTTTAAAAAGCCAGTAATTCATTAACACACATGTTACTTCGCCTCAACATTTGCCATGGTGTACCCCCTCCCACCCTATTCTGCTAACTCCCCCCCCCCCCCTACGGCCACTATAATTTCACTGGATTTCATATCAGTTGAGTCAGAGTTGTCCCTAAGCAGCGGGATAAATTCTGCTTTGTTCGTAAGACACATTCATAAAGCTCCGGATCGCTTGCTTGCGTAATTTACTCCAAATATCATAATTTGGCCCCTGTCTTTAAAATTTATTGAAATAGTGCCCATATCGCGCCCTTTATTTTCGCCAAATATAAACAATGTCTCTTGTTTATACTTGGAATGCCAACTTGGAAGTAGAAAAAATCGAGAAGACATAGACAAAGCGACAGGAAGGTGGCTGGCTTTGTCACTTTGTCTATGTCTTCTTCTCGATTTTTTCTACTTCCAAGTTTGCTGGCATTCCAAGTATAACCATGTACCAACTAGCCCAACAAGCCATTCTCATGAACGTATCTTGTTTAGTTAACCGAGGACATCGCTAAACCAACTAGGAACGCCCTATGGCGCATGGAAAAAAGGGGGGAAATACGACCGCCCAGTAATTATTTGCAACGCTTGTAACTAGACCAGGAATGTAAAAATTTTGTCGCACATTGCACTTACCATGACCCCCCTCCCCTTTACACGGAATACAAGTCGGTCGTAACCAACAGCTATGTCGGTACACTGGGAAGCGTAGCTGAAGGTGGCCGTATCACACGCTCTAGCACTTGAATAATATTTTTTTTACAAATTCTGTGTTTGTTCCAGCTTCATTTAACTTCGCACAGATAGATGTGATAGCGTTCCACAAATTTTCGCTAAATTGTGTCTTGGTAGCGTTTATAGTTCTGTCAGGGCAGTAGGCTAAATTCTTCCCCGCTCGTTGGACAGGCCCATAACACACTAAAATGTCATTTGGGCCTAGTTGGTACATAATTTTTAACTTAAATTTATAGCGCAAACAACAAAGACGGACCACTAGAGGCAGATACGACACACGCTGGCGCTGACTAACAACTTCTTTATTTCTTCGTCGTCGATGCATACATAAACCCTAGGCCATTCAACCGCGCAGGTACAGAGAATACATTACAGAGATCTGTCAAATTATCACATACGCAAACGCATAAAGTTAAATTCAGATGGGTACAGGGACAACGATGTATTACTGATGCAATTATCGCATTGTCTATGTGGTAGGCCTTCTAAGTCAAGCTGCGCAGGGTCGTTCTTGATTTTGCCAAGAATCAACGTCCCATCAAGTCGCGCCTCACAATTTATGCAAGAGTTATATGCGCAACACGTTGGGCTCCTCTATCTTCATTTTTGTTTAGTGGGTGAAGTTATGGTAAAACCAAAGTTTTTATATACTTTTGTAAAGCACTGGAACTGATGTCACTTAACAAAAGTAGGGAGATTAGTAGAGGCAGGTGCCAATCGGTATTTTTTAAGGCTAAGACCCACAAGCAAGATACACCACTCACGGCCATTATCAGTGAATTTGGTTGCTGACAGCAGAATGTAAGCCAATTCCTGCAAAGGAATTTAAAGTTGCTAGCAATAACCGACCCTTTCCGAAAAAAGAATTCGAATGACGTGGTGCAGTTTTTACTTGGGAAACAGAATGTAGGTTATGGTTTCTCTGTTGATGCTGAGGAGTTTATTCATTTCCACAGCATGAACTACACATGCATGTAATAAGAACTGTGGTACCATTCCGTTCCAGAATGATGCCTGAATTTCAGTCGGTAACTTTTCAAGTCTTTTGCAATACTACCTTGAAGTTAGCGCTATTGTTTTGAATGCCCAACCGTATTTACAACGGAATAGTATTTGTAATGCGTCATGTGTTGCTCCCGTTCTTGTTGATGTTTTTCTGTCTAGTGTGGACCGTTCTTTCGACCATCTTTTATTGAGCGGAAAGTTTTAAACGTTTTTAGATATGTTGATGTTTGTATTCTTATCGCTTGACTCCCCCTACCAGTATGCGATCAATAGGGTTTTAGATGATGTTAAGAAACATCGACAAGGTCTTACGAGGGTCCACAAGAAAATGTGTTGCAGTTCTTGGAACTAAAGCTTGAGTTCTGTGAACGCCACAAGTGTTGGGCGTATCAACCACGTGCGAAAAAGGAACTTTTGTTCTCTAAGTCTGCGCACTCAAAGATTTTAAAAAGAGGCATTGCGTCAACTTGTATGCAATCGCCTGATAAAGATCGGGTGTGCACAAGATGCAAGAAAAGTTTGACAATCTTCTAAGCCAACTTCTGGCAGCTGGGTTCTCTATGTCGCTTTTGACTGTCGTGGTTGAAGTTATGATTCAGAGAAGAAAGACCACAAGAAAGCCGGCCGCCGAACGTGAAACGCGAAGGCCTACGGTGGTCCCTTATACGCATAAGGTCACCCATCGGCTCAAGAAAGTTGCTTGCAGACATTGTGTTCCTTTGGCGTTTTCCGCGCCGAACAAGCTTTCTAAGCTATGCTGCCGCACCTGCGCAGAGAGCAGAGAAGGATGCCAAATTCGGCATGGTGCTTCCTTCGTGTCGTGCGCTGTCGGCGTGGTTTGTGCCATTCCACTCTCATGTGGTAAGGCGTACCTTGGCCAGACAGGGCGTTGCGTCAATTAGCGACTCAGGGAACACGCGAAAAAAGTAAACAAAAATGTAGATAGAGGAGCGCAAGTTTTTGCGCATATAAACTCTTGCATCAATTGGGAGACACGACTTGATGGGACGTCGATTCTTGGCAAAATCAAGAACGAGCATGAGCAGCTTGCCTTAGAGGCCTGCCACATAAAAAGACAAGGTGATAATTGCATCAGTAATACTTCTTTGTGCCGGCACACATCAGAATTTGACTTTATACGTTGGCGTATGTGATAATTTGGCAGATCTCTGTAATGTATTCTGTGCGCCTGCGCGGTTGTGTGGCCTAGGGTTTATATATTCATCGACGACGAAGAAATAAAGAAGTTGTTAGTCAGCGCCAGTGTGTATCGTATCTTCCTCTTCTGGTCCGTCTTAGATGTTTGCGCTGTAAGTTTAAGTTCAGATTCATAACACACTGGAATGCTTGAAACCCGCCGCGGTTGCTCAGTGGCTATGGTGTTGGGCTGCTGAGCACGAGGTCGTGGGATCGAATCCCAGCCACGGCGGCAGCATTTCGATGGGGGCGAAATGCGAAAACACCCGTGTACTTAGATTTAGGTGCACGTTAAAGAACCCCAGGTGGTCAAAATTTCCGGAGTCCCCCACTACGGCGTGCCTCATAATCAGAACTGGTTTTGGCACGTAAAACCCTATAATTAAATTTTTTTTGGAATGCTTGAATACGTAATATATTGTGAAAGTCCCAATTACCCATCTATTTTGAACTTTACCTGCGCCTCAAACATTATCTGTTCCTCAGAGTCAGAGACCATAAAGAACTTCCTTCCTTCAATTTAGTGAGGACACCAGGCCAACCCAATATATCATGTATGAAAAAGTTTAAACAAATAGTCGTGTATAGCGCAAAAGAATTGGGATAAAGCGAGCATTCAGTAAATGCTCTTTGAGCACATAAGCAGCCTACATAGTTCAAATTTTCGGTACACGTCACGCAAAAGCGGCCTTCATTTCTTCAAAATAAGAAATATCTGCTGTTCTTGCTCCTACCGGGAAACGAGTAATACTGTAGCTCTTATTTAGAAACGACTGCAAAATTAAATCAACAACATCAGAAGTGACACATGCTTTTAGAAAATATTCAGTTCAGTGTTCTATTGGTATTGAAATGACTCTGCACGTTCGACCAATGTCATTTTGTCGAAAGTATGTACGATAAGTCGGGATTACACATTGAAATTTGACAGTTAGACCTGTAAGTGGTTTGATTAGATTTTTGATGGTCATACGTTACTGAGACTGCAACGCTATGTAGACTATCTCTAGACGGAAATTCAGTAGTTCCAGCATTTGATAATCCAACAATTCCATGCCGTAAAAGGCACACCCATCTTTGGACAGGAATATTATAATACTTTAACTGGAAACCTCCGCGCGCCCGTAGGTTAAATGTAGCAAGCTTTCAATTGTGGTTAGGCGGTCCCAGAAGCTGGGCATGATGCAAGCAGCGCAAGCTTAAATTTGTTAGGGTGGGAACTGCCCAGCACCAGGCCGTCTCCGCAATGCGAGCGTGTTTGGCGAATCCCGCGCGCCGCCTGCTACAGCGCGTCACGGAGCGGCACAAAAGGCAATCCACGCTGCCCACTAAAGGGATGCGCAGCATAGCAAAGCAGCGCTTACGTGGTTAAGACAGAAATATAGCTTCAGTAGTATTTTGTTGGACTTTCCAACGTGCAGCCGAAAGATGCCGTTTTCCAAAATGGGGGGGGGGGGGGGGGGTCAAATGTCGTTCACGCGC
This sequence comes from Dermacentor silvarum, assembly GCF_013339745.2. Lineage (NCBI taxonomy): Eukaryota > Metazoa > Arthropoda > Arachnida > Ixodida > Ixodidae > Dermacentor > Dermacentor silvarum. Next base: position 144,509,951 of record NC_051157.2, read on the forward strand.
GAGGAACGGGAAAGAGGCGATGGAGACGGGAGGCGGGGTGGGGGGGGGGGGGGGGAGGGTGCCTTCTGCTTAGGCGGCTGCTGCTCACGGAGCTATCTTGAAAGCGGTCTGCGACGCGGCCTACGTGTGCGCGCGCGCGAGCCTCATCTTCAACGCGATCGGCGATGGGCCCAAGTGCTTTCGCCGAGTGCCGGTAGCTTCGTATGCGCTATGCTTTCGACGTTTAGTTCGCGTTGAAGCGAAAGCCAGCGCGAAGGTCAATTTGCTCACTGCCGCTGGCGCGCTTTATCACTCCAGCGTTTTCAAGAGCTCCCGCGATCATCGAGCGAGATGTGTTCATATTTACCTGTGCGCGCGTGACACCGTGCTTGTTTATTTAGTTAGTAAGCGACTATTTACAATTTTATGCGGCCGATAAAGTTGCTATCCTTATTTCGTATAGCTGTCTAATAATTCGCTATCGCAATCGATCCTTCGCCTTTCGGGCGAAACTGCGACATTTTTGCTATCTCTGTTATTTGCTTTTCATTCATGTTCAGAAATTGTGACGCTATTGATTCGTGTTTTGCGTTAGTATCTCTTCCAAACTTGAATGTTACACGTCTATGATCACTAACCAGGCCATTTTTCCATTTTCGCATATTATCATTTGGTCTAGTAGTTCCTAGACCATTTCTGAGAATAAGGCGTAGTCGATACATTACTTCCTCTTTACCTGTTTTATTGCCGCGTTACCTGTCTATGACAATTACACTGCCTGTTAACTACTATAATGTTATATTCACCGCACAGACCCAGAACTTGAGAACCATTGTAATCAGTATGTCCGTCTAAATCGTCCAAATCTCCCGCTAATATCACCTAGCCAGATTTATTGTACTCATTAATATCGCTTATAATGCAATCAACCAATTCCTTTTTCTTAATCTGCCATCACTACCTGTCCATAGGTAAGTTACTCCCAACTACTTCTTTTTGCCTTGATATGTGCCGCTAACTCATAAATGCTCCTTACATGTCCATTTTACCCTCTGCCACTTCAGACCTCGCCTAATTAGTATGCCTACGCCTCCGCCTTTCCTTGATCCGGTCATTCTGTTGCACCCTTCCCATACAAAATTGCCAATAACAGGCGGCTGCTCCAAATCTCGTAGATGCGTTTCGGTCAAGGCGTACACGGTACTAGCTTCGTCATTCAGCTGAGTTTGAATTTCCAGCCATTTTTCCTGCTTTCGACCACCCTGCATGTTAATGTAACAAATTTTACCTTCTCAATTCTTATCCTTTGTGCGTCTTTGCCTTACTCTTTGGGTTCTAATTCTGCCCTTTACTGGTGTGTCGCTACATTCAATACTTAATCTTGCTCCTGATTGCCTCGGGCCCGCCTAAAAAAAAAAAAAATCCGACCGCGGCGTGAATCGACGTCCAACTGGGGTTGCTATGTTTTCGCTAAAATATTTCCTGTCAGGCACAAAAGCGCCTTCGCGGGCTGTTCGGTTCACTTCTCGGTTGATGTCAATGACCTTAAAATTAATTGCTTTAGCTAGCGTCCAAATGTTCCTGTCTACTGCATGCGCTACCCTTTAAATTGCATTGTGTTTGCCTTACTTCTGGCACCGTGCACACTGCGACTTGTACTTCATTCTAAACACTCCGCAGGTCGGTGACCCCTTTCGCTATTTGTTTCGTTATCTCTGCCCCTCGTACGTGCACTACGTCAATCACTCCACCCATTTTCACCTATAGGTGCCTCTCTACCATTGTGTCCCATTGATTGGGACTGAAAAAATTGTGGGAAGAGCGTAAACAAACGTCTAGGGATAATCGAGAAGCCAAAAAAACAGAGATTACACGAAGAAGAGGTGCTCCTTAGATGGAACACACACCGTGAAAGGAAAAGGGTGGAGAGTGAGTTCGTGCAAGGGAAAATTAAAGGCGCAAGTTAACGTTGGGTGCATAACATTCACAAAAGAGACAAAGGTGCCCCAAAAAGATTCTAGAACCATAAAAAAGCACTCCGAGCTCCAACTAAAAACTCGCAAACGTCTATAAGGGATGAAGACGGTAACATCTACGAAGGAGACGATGCGCTGTGGTACATCACAGACGTTATTAGGGATAACTTTGGTACGAGGGAGAGAGTAGTTCAGACAACATATCCATTAACAACAGAGAAGCCTGACATATCAAAATTAAGCATAGAAAGCTTTTATTGGAAAAAGGCAGCAGGAAATGTCCCTAATAACAGGGCAGCAGGACCCGATGGATTCCCAATACAGCTAATCAAAAGCCTCGGTCCAAAGAGGAAGGCACTGTTGACTAATGCCATAGAACAAGTGATTAGAACAAAGAAAATTCAAGTTGTATGGCGCGAAAGCAAGATGAAGCCTATCTACAAAGGCAAAGGTGACAGGGGTAAGGTGAGCTCGTACATGCCAGGTACAGTAACGTCGGTAATATATAGGATGGCAATGCAAGCCATCAAATTAGAACTGTCGGAGTGGGTGGAGAAAAACGGTGTATTGGGGGAACTACAGAATGGGTTCAGGCAAGGCAGCCGCTTAGAGGATACGTTTTTGTAGTTACTCAGTGCATAGAGATTTCAGTAGCTCAGAATAGACCTTTATCTATAGCATTTCTAGATATTAAAGGAGCCTATGATAACGTAGACAGGGAATTGTTATAGGACATTCTTAAGCACGAAGTCATAGATGACGATTTCGTGGAGCTGGTGAGGGAGATATATAGAGACAACCCAGTACAAGTTGTATGGGAAGGTTGGAAAGGTAATGAAGTGGTGGGAATTCACAAAGGACTGAAGAAAGGATGTCCTCTGTCTCCATTGTTGTTCACGCTTTACGTTAATGGTATAGAAAGACGACTAGAAAACAGCGAATTAGGATTTGATTTATCCTACATGCGTAATGAACAAATGGTGCAACAGAAGGTCCCTGGACTGATGTACGCAGACGACATGACGCTACCAGCGGACAATACAAGAGATTTACAGAGACGTTCGAATATCTGTGGTAACGCAGCGACAAATGTAGGCCTAAGTTTAGTACAGAGAATTAAGTAATTTTGATCTTTAATGAAGAGACCAGTAATTACGTGGTGTCAATTCAACAACTAGTCATACCCAGAGTCAAGCAATATAAGTACCTCGGAGTATACATAAACGAAAGAAATACTTACGCAAGCACCCCCAAGATAATCTGAAAATAAAGGGGAAGCGGAATGCAGCAATAATGAAACACAGCACTGTGGGGCCACAATAAGTATCAGGTGTATAAGTATAAGTAAAAGAGTAGTGGGGCCAGCGCTAACGTTCGCAGATTCCATTCTATGCTTAAAATTGGATGTCCGGTCGGGGTTGGAAGTTAACTAAAGATCAGTAGGTCGGTTGGCTTTGGGAGCCCAAGGTAAAACCACGAACGAGGCAGTGCAAGGTGGCATGTGTTGGGCCTCTTTAGAAGTCAGAGATGCAAAGGGCAAAATTATTTTTGAACAATGACTCAGGAACATGGACGAAACTAAATGGGCGGCTAAAATGCACAAGTATCTGTATCTGAAAAACGTGGACACAGAATGGTGGAAGACGTCAAGAAAGTTGGCAATCTAGTACAGGATAACCAAAACTGAAAATAGACAACCAGGAGTCGTCAGAAAGATAGAGAAATAAAGACAGTGAATAGGATGCAAAGAATGGAAACAAAAAGGACAATGGAGATTTACAAGAATAAGAAGAGAAGAATTATAAGGGAAAAGTTGTAGGATAACACAAAGGACAGTACCTTGCTATTTAAGGCTCGAGCCGCTTCCATAAGGACCAAAACATACTGGAGCAAATATTCGGAACTAGATGAGGCATGTGTATGCTGCAGCAAAGATCCGGAGACCACTCAACACATCCTAATGAATTGTGAAGGAATTAACTTAGTGAGAACAGTAGGTAACGTACATTTTCCAGAAGCGCTTGGGCTTAAAGTGGATGGAAGCATCCACGGGTCAGCGGTCGAGATAAGCAAGAGACATTTAGAGTATTGGTTAAGAAAAGCAGAGGAGAGATTGAGCGGCTGTGCTTGAGCTCTTTCCGTTTGGGCTTCGACGACGTGGTGCTCACTGTAAATGTTCGCGGCTTCCATACCCTTGCGCATAAACCGCGTTCACGAAGTGAAACATTACTATAACATTTCATTACTGAGGCTACGATTGAGGTCCATGGCTTGATCTAGGTAAACAACCCGACATAGATATTAAACAGGCTGCGCACAAACTAAAGATTGCGTTATCAACCGCAAGGCGAAGGATTTAGGCGCAAGTGATGTATTGGACAACTACATGAAATAAAGGTCGTAGTTTTGCGGCCGTATGAACTGAATTAAACGTTCGTAAATAAATTAGGAAGAAAGGTTTCACGCGCGCACAGTTAATGAGGAACATATCTTGTTTGATCACCATGGAAATTTTCTATGACAAAACTAACGCGATGAGAGCCCAAGTAAATGAGAGCAAGCGTTTCGTACTTCCTCTGGCTTCAACGCATCTCCGAAACTTGCGATTACTCGAGCTCCAGCACTATGCGTGCGAAAACATTGCGCACCATAATCCACCAGCCATCTCATCTTGTCTAATTTTTGCACAATTCATGGATTACCCCCCAGACGGTCGTGCACGCAACGCAACGCAACGTGCAACGGTCGCAACGGTCGGTCAAGCAACGGTCGGGCTAGACAAAAAACTCGCGCTCACCTGGCTCCTCCCCATCCTTGCGGACGCGAAAACTCGCGCTCACCAGGCTCGAAGCTTGCGCACCGTTGGCCGGCCGAAAAACGACACGAGGGTCTCTTTGAAAGCTGACCAGGTGGTAAAATTAGCTTTGTGGTTCCAGAACTATGCGCGCGAAAACATTGCGCACCATAATCCACGAGCCTTCTCAACTTGCCTAAACTTGGCACAAGCCATAGATTACCCCCAAGATAGGGTGTACAAGCTGCGCTCAACAGTGGCATGCACAGAAACGGTCGGTCTAGACGAGAAAACTCGCGCTCACCTAGCTCCTCCCCACCCTTGCGCACACGAAAACTCGCGCTCACCTGTCTCGAAGCTTGCGCACCACTGGCCTGCCGAAAAACGAAACGAGGCTCTCTTTGAAAGCTGACCAGGTGATAAAATGAGCTTTGTGGTTCTTGAACCACAGGTTGGCCACGTAGGTAAGATAAAAGATGGCGTGAGTCAGCTTGTCCCACTTGTTATGTGCGCTAACACGTTCATACTCGGCCAGTCAGTCTTCCACGTCGTGTCAGTGCCACTGAAGACTGGAGGATCACGCTGACGAAGCACCCCAGACCACACGACAGGTGTGGGAGCGGGAGCAGCTCGCGAGGGGCCGGCGTTCTCGGTCATAGCGAAGGCAGATGTTAGCGTACGGCTACCAGCCGTTGTTTCTCAGTGGCTATGCTGTTGGGCTGCTGAGCACGAGATAAGGGGGATCAAATCCCGGCCACGGCGGCTGCATTTCGATGGGGGCGAAATGCGAAAACAACTGTGTACTTAGATGCAGGTACACATTAAAAAACTCCAGGTGGTCCAAATTTCCGGAGTCCCCCACTACGGCGTGCCTCACAATGAGATCGTCGTTTTGGCACGTAAAACCTTATAATTTAATTTTTATTTAATTAGCGTACGGATTCGGAGTTCCAGGACACTGAAGGAGACGACCCAGCACCTCCACCAAATACAACAAGAGTATTGCAGGTAGACTTGACGAAGCGGTTAAACCAGCTGGCTCGTTGAAAACCGACCTAGCGCGAACCACACGATAGACAACGTCGTCTTCCACACTGGCTGGCACAGAGCTGGTGCCGATGTGCTCCGGTACAATATATATATATATATATATATATATATATATATGTTGACGCGTACTCTATCTAGACGTTCAAACGACGATGACAGTATGTGCTTTAACTGACTCCGAGCACTAGGACAGGGTAATTCGAAGGCGAAGACGTGATTCTTAAGCTTCCGCCGTCCTGTTCAAAGATTCCGCCGTCGTGTTCAACGTGTATTGTCTCTTGTTCGCGTTGACTCGTGACACTGGTGGAGGTGCTGGGTACATCACCACGCCTGATGATCCGGACTCTTCCCGGAAGCCGTTCATCCAGCCCATCTCCAATAACTCCTGTGCATCCCTTCAGTCGGCGGTTGCTAGGCCTTGCTCCCGAGCTCAACCCCCTGCAAGAACGCTCGTCCGAGCCCTGTGTACCTCTGTCAATGGTGACCACCAGCCCGCCACAGGTTCCACGAGTTCCACACGACAGCTCTACTCACAGTCCGTCCCAGGTAACCCTGCTGCACTATGCGTGTCACAGATCGGGATCCCACCAGTGGTGGGATCCCGATCGCTTTAATGGTGGCGCGTATGAAGACGTTGAAGACTGGCTTGACCAGTACGAAAGTGTTGCCAAGGTCAATGGGTGGACTGTTTAACAAAAGCTCTCCCATGTCTATTTCTCCCTTGATGGTAGTGCTCGCACGTGGTTTGAAAACCGTGAAGCCAACATCACCACATTGAATGATTTCCAACATCAGGACTCCGGATTTAATTCCCCGCTTATCGCCGAAACGCGACGCCTGTCGTCTAATAGAAAACGACGTGGTCGTCCCACCTCGGTCATGTATCCTTGTTTCGGTCGCATGTGACATACCGTTTGATTGTGAAGGAGTTGCAGATCAAGTAACCCCTTGTTATTTACTCACGGTATCGCCGTTACACGAGGCATCGTAAATGTCACCGATGGGCCGCACGAACCTGTTGTTGACCAATTTTAGCACAGAGCGACGGCACCTACCAAAGGGCACGGCTGTCGCCTATTTTGACGATGTCGCTGATGTTTGTGGGTGCTTTTCCGTACTAGAAAAAGCGCATGCGCAAGACCCAGCACCTATGCTTGACGTAAACACTACTTTACCGCAACACGAGCGAGAGCGACTTCTTGCACTACTGGCCGAATTCCGCGACTGCTTTGCGACGACATCAAGAGTCGGTCGAACGCCCCTAACCAAGCACCGCATAATCACAGAGGACGAAGCAAGACCGATTCACCAAAACCCTTATCGTGTGGCCCCAAAATAACGTGAAGCGGTACAGCAGCAGGTAAACCAAATGCTTGAAGACGATGTGATTCAGCCTTCCAAGAGCCCCTGTGCATCACCTGTAGTTTTGGTAAAGAAGGACGGCAGCCTGCGTTTTTGTGTGGATTATCGAAAGCTAAATCAGGTGACAAAAAAGACGTGTATCCGCTTCCCCGCATAGACGATTCACTTGATAGGCTTCGAAACGCTCGTTTTTTCTCTTCAATGGACTTATAAAGCGGGTATTGCCAAATTGAAGTAGACCCGAGAGACCATGAGAAAACCGCTTTTGTCACGCCAGATGGACTATACGAATTTAAGGTCTTGCCTTTCGGCTTGTGCTCTGCACCTGCTACTTTTCAACGGCTTATGGATACCGTGCTTTCGGGGATGAAGTGGAAAACCTGCTTAGTCTATCTCGATGACGTAATAGTGTTTTCCGCAACGTTTAAAGAGCACCTTGAACGGCTTGAAGGAGTTCTGCAGTCTATACGGTCCGCCGGCCTCACCCTAAAGCCTGAGAAATGCCACTTTTGCTTTGAGGAGCTAGAGTTCCTTGGCCATGTCGTCAGCCACGCGGGAGTCCAGCCGGATCCAAATAAATGCCGCTGTCGCACAATTCCCTGTTCCTTCAGATAAAAAGGCTGTCAGGCGCTTTCTCGGCATCTGCGCATATTATAGGCAATTTATTGCAGACTTTGCTCGCACTGCGTCGCCGTTAACTCGTCTCACGAGAGATGACGTTTCGTTTGTATGGGGTAACGAACAGCAAGCTGCATTTCATGATTTGCGGAACCGTTTACAAACGCCCCCTGCGCTTGCCCACTTTGACGAGACAGCTCCGACAATGCTTCACACTGATGCCAGCAATGTTGGTCTCGGAGCTTTGCTTGTGCAGTGCCAGGAGGACACAGAAAGAGGGATCGCTTATGCACGCAGAACACTGTCACGCGCAGAAGCAAATTACTCTACAACTGAGAAAGAGTGTTTCGCCGTGGTATGGGCGGTTACACAATTTAGCCCTTATTTGTACGGTCGTCACTTCAAAGTTATCAGCGACCATCATTCGCTTTGCTGGCTCACAAATCTGAAAGATCCTTCCGGGCGATTAGCACGTTGTAGCCTGCGACTGCAAGAGTTTGATATGACGGTCCTGCACAAGTCGGGGAAACGGCATACCGACGCTGACTGCCTGTCTCGGTCACCCATAGAGTCAGCTCCTTCGACCGATGAAGAAGAAACAGCATTCCTCGGTCTTCTCGACACGTCAACTATTGCACAACAACAACGTGACAACCCTGAGTTGCTTGGCCTGATGAATTTCTTGGACGGACAAACTCGGACAGCACCTAAAACTTTCGCAAGAGGATTATCATCGTTTTGCTTAAGGAAGAAAGCTCTATACAAAATGAACTTCTCATCGAGCAGATCAAGCTATTTGCTCGTCGTTCCTACTGCTCTTCCTAGTGAAGTACTGGAAGCATGCCACAAGGAGGCCACTTCTGGGCATCTAGGATATCACTTCCGCGCATCTAGGGCATCTAGAATATACGCGGACATTGAACAGAGTGCGACGAAGACACTATTGGCCAGGACTGCCCGTTGCCATGAAAGATCACGTTCGGACCTCCCTAGGTTGTCAGCGGCGCAAGTCACCTCCAACGAAACCACCCGGTTTGCTACAACCCGTTCAAGTACCGCAAGCGCCATTTGACCAGACCGGAATGGACCTCTTGGGTCTGCTTCCTACCTCTACTGGTGGTAACCACTGGGTAATTGTAGCAACTGACTATCTTACTCGCTACGCCGAAACAAAAGCTATCCGGAGAGGCAGAGTGGCAGAGGTGGCCCATTTTTTCATAGAGAATGATGTGCTGAGACATGAGTCATAACAGACCGAAGCACCGCATTCACAGCCGCGCTTTTAGATAACGTCCTGATGCTCAGTGGCACAAGTCACCGAAAGACAACAGCCTACCATCCACAAACAAACGGAGCGCCTGACAAAACACTCGAAGACATGCTTTCCATGTACGTGAATATAGAGCACAACGATTGGGACGAGATTCTGCCTTATATCACGTTTGCTTATAACACGGCTAAACCAGAAACTACACGGATGACTCCATTCAGCCTTGTACACGGACGTGAAGTAAGGACGATGCTCGACGCCATGCTACTCTAGGATGGACGTGACGGCGGCTGTACGAGCCGTGACGTCGTCCCTGATCAGAAGGGCGAAGGCGGCGAGCCGAGAAACGGCTGCGACGACCAGCGTGCATGGCTGGTTTCTAGAACGACACTGCGCGTGCCGAGCTTGCGCCCCGAGCACGCGCTGCGCTTCTTTATTTTTCACTTCCACAGCCGGCGCCAAGGCACCGGCTGAGAGCGCCGACCAAAGCGCTCCGCGCTGCGGCGTTGGTGGGCGCTACAGGGCCCCCCGCCCAGACGGAACGGCGATAAATTAAGTTTGCTAAGGGCAGGAAGGGTCCGTGGGCAGTCCAAGGAGTTCGAGTCCGTTGAAGCGAAGGGGGGACTAGCCAAGTCCTTCCGGTGGACGAGGCTGCGAGTGGCGGTGCGGACGCACGGCACACAGCACGCCGGCACGGAGAGCGAGGAGGTAGACGCCTCTGCAGTAGTTCACGGAGGTCAGGCGAAACGAACGGGTGCTGGGCGCTGGCATTGGTGGGCACGACAAGCCGCAAACTCGTTCGTGCGTGAGCTCTTGTGCATGCAGCTTGTGCACGCGCTTGTCCGGTCTTGCCCGACCCGCGGTAGACGTCGTAAGTTGCAAGCTTTTGCGCGTGACACCACCCGAGTCAAGACAAGAGGGTCTGGTACGCGCCTGCTGGAGCCGGGGTGCTGCCACGATCTGTAGCGTTGCAGTCCAGTGGCGCACTTGGCGGCGAGGAAGGCGTCGTCGGACAACGATCAATGACGGTACCGACGTGGGTTGGTGAAATTCTGGGACAGCTGGAGCAGGAGCAGCCGAATCATGTTGACAGGCGAGCTCCAATGCGGGCACGACGCGAAGGACAAGTTGAGGTGGTGGGAACGAGGCAACATCACGGCTCGCGTCGCGAGATGATGGTGTCAGTTTTTCTGCCCTATCAGCGTCGCGCGAGGATTGTTCCCAGCCTCCAACGTCCGACATGTCAGAGTAGTAGCTAGAAGGGCTCAACGGCAAGTTGACCGAAGGAGAGGACGGGGAGCGCAGGGCAGGGAACAAGGTCGCTGCTGCTGCGTCGCTCTCACTGGCTGGTAGGTGCAGCGGTATAACGACAGCTGACACGGTCGGAGGCAGCGGAGTCGGCACGGGGCAAGGCTCGTGCGCTGACTCGGAGGCTCGCTCAGCCGGCAGCGTGGACAAATCCGGTGAAGCGTTGGTAGAAGCCCGAACGGCAGGAGCGACGTCGTTGGTGCCAGACCCGATGGCGTGCGGCCCAGGAGCCGGTGTAGGGTCGGCGATGGCACCACTGTCTCGTGTCTTCCGTGCTGGGAAGCAAGGCGATGACGTGGCCAGTATCATGGTCGTGTCGAGGACATTGTGCGCGTACTCGCACAAAAGAGATCCCTGGAGAGAGCCGGAGGCCGGGGACTGTGCGGTAGCGCATCGGGTGGTCGCCGAAACGGTATCGGGGCAAGTCGAGGGAGGACGGCTTGCCTGATGGTGGCTTACGGGCGTTGAAGGAGACGCGTCTGGCGCTGGCCGGGAGGTCATTGGCACAGAGTCGCGCACCGTGCGTTCAACCTCTGGAATAGTATGGTAAGCCGCGCTGTAGAAGTCGAGGACAGACTGCCGCAGCTTGTCGTAGGGGCGCGGGCCAGGCGATGGAACGCCGAGGCGGAGCTGGAGATTAAGTGGCAGGGCGTGAAATAGCACCTCGTACTTGAACTCCTGGAGCCAGATGGTATTCAGCTCCAGAGCAGCCTCGAATTGCGCGAACCAGACGCCGACGCAGCGGGACGAGAACTGCGGCAGAGGCGGGTCAAACTGTGGCTCCGGCCAGGTGGCCATGGCAGCGTGTCGCTCGGAGGAACACGCTTTCTCCCAGGTCACCAATGTATGGATGGACGTGACGGCGGCTGTACGAGCCGTGCGGTCGTCCCTGATCAGAAGGGCGAAGGCGGCGAGCCGAGCGACGGGGCTGCGACGACCAGTGTGGCTGGCTTCTAGAACGACACTGCGCGTGCCGAGCTTGCGCCCCGAGCATGCGGTGTGCTTCTTTATTAGGGGCGAAGCTCCTTATAGCGGCACCCGTTCGTCCCCGTCGTAGTAGGTAGCCACGTCTAGTTTTATGAATTGCTCAATAGATGGCATTGTGTGTCCGTATATGTATGTATACCCATATATACATATATATATGTATACGTATAGTATAACCAAAAGCCGACTTCTGCTTCCGGTTCCACTTCCGGTTCCGCTTCCGTTTCCACTTCCGGTTCCGCTTCCGGTTCCGGAAGCCAGCTTCCGGCTTCCGGAGAACGCTTCCGGCGTTTTATGAAAAAAAAATTCCGAAAGTTGTGTCCGTAGCGCGGAATCGAACCAGGGACCCCTCGCTTCCGAACGCGCGGCGCTAACCACTACGCCACGAAGCGCACATACACACGCACCACGATGGCAATAAATACCCAACATTAACGAAAGGCCGCGTTTCTAACGCGTTTCTAACGCGTTTGTGCTAGCGCGTTACGGCACGTGTAAGAAGCTGGTGTAAGACGCTGTGGCCTCTCCGCCTTACCTTCAACGCGTTTCGAACGCGCTGCCCAAGGCGGTGGCAAGTCAAGTTCAAGTCGAGGAGCGTTTATGAATACGGGGGGTGTACTCTCTCAGCAGTCATGTGATGGCGTCGGCAAACGCGGTGCACGTTCCGGCATGTGTAAATGGCTGCGTAAGACGCTGTGGCCGCTCCCCCTTACTAGAGAGTACTGCACGTTTCTAACGCGTTTGTGCTAGCGTCCCCTTAAGCGGGAGATCCGATGATTCCCTCCGGAGCTTCGCCCACTCATCATCATTCACCCCGTGGATATGCTGTGATTTTTATTTTCACTTCCACAGCCGGCGCCAAGGCACCGGCTGAGAGCGCCTAAAGTCCCTATATAAGAAAAGTACCGCCATCCTTTGATAAACGCTGCTTCTCTCTCTCCTGTATCTCCGATTGGACGATGATAGCGCGCGCTTTTCCCTTCTTTATATTTTCTTTTTTTCCGCCTCAGAGCCATGCTGAAACACGGCCGGGCTCGACTGGCGCGCGCGCTCGTTTCTTACGGCCTTCTCACCCGTCGGGGAAACAATGGGAGAGTTTCTCAGCACGTTTCGCCACCCGTCGGCGGTAGGGGCGCTGCGACCCTGACCCTGCTCCGCGTACATGTGCTTGCCTTCGCGCTCGCACGATCGTTTTCCCGCGCATTTTATTCGGTGCTCTGTCAGTGTCGTTCAATATGAAGTAATTTGTGGGCTCCGCGCCCAATAGGACACTAATAAAGTTCTTCATCCATCCATCCTGAAGACGGTCGTACAGCCTTTAGTACGCGCGGCCACAGCCAAGACTTGGCGCCATTCATTGCACATCCGTATATAACTGCTGTGTGATGATGTATTGCTGGCTTCCGTATTGCAAGTCCCGTTCCGGAAAAACACCCGCTGTTTCTTTGCAATAGTTCCTAGGCAATTAGTTTCTAGCCCGAGTTTCTAGCGCTTTTGGACAAGATATTTGGACAAGATAGCATCAACTAATAAAGGGGAATTATAAGATGGACATAACAAAGATCGTAGCCTTCTCCTCCGGATGCGCTACTCGGCAAATACATAATTTCATTATAACTCCTTTTTCCTCACTCAGCAACTCATTTAAGTATTCTTTTTTTCCGCGCACAGTAGTGGACTGGAACCAGCTAAAAAATGACGTCGTCTCTGCGCCAACATTAACTTCTTTTTTACCATGTTTATAGTGACATTATTTTGTTTGTGCCATGTTTGCAGTGACAATGTTTTAGTTCTTTAGAGTAACGTTGCGTGTGCCCAACCTGTACGCTTTGTATTTATTCAAATAACAGTTTTCTTTATTAACGTGTGCATTTTCTGTACATACCAAACCAATGTATTCGTTATGCTTGTACCACCCTGCTAAAATCACCGCATGGTGATTGCAGTATTTATAAAATAAATATAAATAAATAATAGCGTTTTTTTTATAAAGCCTCCGAACACCTGCCACGCAGGAATGTACTAGAAGTACTTGAAAGAGCAGTGCAGCCCTATTTACAACGCGCTCCCATCTTGAGCTGCCCTGAAGGTGTTGACGACAGTCATGCGATACGATCCGCAAATCGTGAAGTTTCTGAGAATACTCCTTGTAAATCAGTCAAACCAACTGACTGAAGAAAACGACAATCCCTATGTACACAAGTCGCCAAGGAAACACTTTAGATTGTAATTGTGAATAAGGACACATTTGTGAGCTATTGTGCCCGCACGTTTTCGCCTGAAAGTATGGCAACCATTGTAAGTGCATACGAGCAATAAATATTTATTTTCATTCCTAAAAATACATTTGATGGCGCAGAGCTGTTCTCCCGGCGCATGTAGCCCCAGTGAATTTAAAGAAGCTCGATGTATTAATACAGTTACACTGCATCCAATTATAAGAAGAATAGATGAACCTTTTACGAGTCCTCTACAATTAGGCGACTTGTTCTTGAATGCACGGTGAGGTAAGAAGCGCGCCCGGCCCAATCTTCCACCGTTGCGCGCGCTGCACAGATCGGCTGGGAGCAGCTGAGCAGGGTGGGGTCGCAGCGCCCCCCTCCAAGCAGCGGCGATAGGCATGAACTAGCCCCGATGCGAAGGCCGTAAGAAGCGAGCGCGCGCGCCAGTCGAGCCCGGCCGTGGCTGAAAGTCCTCTGCGCAGCCGCAGTCGCCGGCGGCGGCGGCGGCGCGCGCCCGGCCTGAAAGCTTCAACGTGGACTTTCTAGGTGCGCCACCATAGACTTGGCTTTCGCAAGTAAAAAGTAAAGAAAAAACAAGCGCTTTAGGAGAGGAGGCGGCGGAGGAAAGAGTAGATGGCGGTACTTTTCTTATATAGGGACTTTAAGAGCGCCGACCAAAGCGCTCCGCGCTGCGGCGTTGGTGGGCGCTACACTACCATACGAACCTGATGGCATTGACACGGATGCCGATACGTTTACGCAACGTGCAGAAGCCAGGCAGCTCGCACGCGTGCGAATACACCAGCAGCAAGAATACGATGCAGGTCGCTATAATGCCCATTATAGGCCTGTAACTTACGAAACCGATGACAGAGTATGGGTCTGGACGCCTATACGAAAACGGGGACAATCCGAGAAGCTGTTGAGGCAATATTTCGGACCCTTTAAAGTGCTGCGTCGGCTAAGTGACGTCACATACGAGGTCGTTCCAGATATCCCTTATTGCCCAAGGCGCCGCCAACACCGTTCTGAACTTGTGCACGTAGTGCGCATGAAGCCCTACGTCATCGAGTGACTGTACGAGCGACTTTCATTTTCACCAAGTGAACTTTATTGTCTAGCATCGGTGCGATGCTCTTTTAGAGAGAGAGCAAATGACGCGTACTCTATCTAGACGTTTAAACGACGATGACAGTATGTGCTTTAACTGGCTCCGAGTAGTAGGACAGGGTAATTAGAAAACGAAGATGTCTTTGTTCTGGTGACTTAAGCTGTTCCGCCGTCTTGTTCAACGTGTATTGTCGCTTGTTCGCGTTGACTAGTGACAATGCATATATATATATAGGACGTGTGTGGAGTGAGCTCCTGAACAACACTATATAGTTTTATGAACCGTGCTTCAATCAGGAACCAGGGACCTCCAAGAGGTGCGACGTAATGCTCGCGTACTTCTCTTGCATTCACGGCTAACTCGCATTTGAATCTTTCTTTGAAATCGACATCGAAAAACAAAATTAATGGGACGGCGCTTAATGGCATCCCACAAAAAAATGGCCAATATATGGTGTGAAGGTGGTTAGTCAACGAAGCTGTGGTATCACCTGATCTGATAGACCAATGTGACGTAGCTTTGAATGATTCAGCAATGCACTACATGAAATGATTGACAGCTGCGACCTGCCTAGTATAAGCACGACCCCATTGTGCATATTGATAGTTGTGTTTCCGCCACAGCTCATCGCGTCCACGCTGCTCTTCGGTAGTCCTAACTATACGTGGCTTCCTCATAGCGCTATCACAACAGAAATTAAATAATTTGCTAGGCGGGTTCTTTTACGCAGGGAACGGTAGTGACGTCAGTCCCAGATTTCTGTGCCACAGTTTCCGCTTCCGGGCAACTCCAACGTATGCAGGCGTAATCTCCAGCGGGGAACGTATGTGGTGAACGCTACGTGCTTCATGTTGTTCAAATGTGCCTTATCATCTGTCATCCAGTTTTAACACTTGTTTTCTACTTTGCTTTATTGAAACGAATACTGGGGTGTGTTTTTATGCGTCATTCCAATGAAGATAGGAACTTTTGGCTTCAATTCATTGTATGGTTTTCTATGGACTGTTCTGTCGACGAAGACGATCAAATCCCCGGATCCGACTCGTATACAGCTTCACTGTAAAATTCGCGTGGATGGCTGCGACTTCGCGAAGCCGTGACTAACCTTGTGGAATCCAGTCGTAGAGAGCCGTGGTGGTCGCGGTGGTTGTGCAGCGACAGCAATTGCTGTGTCGCTGAGTGAAAATCGCGCCATGTGGAACAGCTTTGGCCCTTAGCGCTCCTGTTGTGAATGTTTCGATACCATTACAGCAAGGCTGCGACAGTGGTGCCAACGGCTCATCTACACATCGAGTGTCCGTATAACTGTCATGCGATAAAACAAGCCATCAATGCAAGCACTATCAATTACATAAAAGCTAATGGCAATCAATTATACAATCCGGACTTCTTAGGGAACCGAAGCAGAGGTGTAAGCTGGATAGACATAGTTCAAACTAGAGTGCGTGAACGAGCGATGGGAGTTGGCATGTATTCTATAAAATACGAGCATCATGTTTCTTGTTTTCTTGAAGCGCGACGTATGTGTGATAATATATTGCATGCGGGAGTGGCAAACTTAAACTTGTGAAGACAGCGTGCCGTGCGGTGGCAAAGAGGACACCGACTCTTGTCCGATATCCATGAGTGGGTATGTACTTTAAGGTCGTTATCATCGTCATCGACACCGATTGGTGCGCGTCGACAGTGGCGCCTCGAAGAGCGACTCGAGAGAGCGTGGCCCGTGGCGTGAGCAGTGCGTGAGATTCGGCGTTCGACGGCAGAGCATCCTCACTGGGCGTCCGGCCCATAGGAGCTATCGCCGCCCGCGTCACTACGTCTGCACCCCAATCAAAGCTGTCACCAGCTGAGAGGCCACCTCGTTTAGTTCTTCCGCTGGGCAACTGGTCCAGGAGGGCTGGCGGTCCTGAGCCTGGCTGATCGAGCGTTCGGGTGAGCGGTCAGAGGGCTACCTCGTCCAATTCTTCCGCTGGGCAACTGGTCCAGGAGGGCTGGCGGTCCTGAGCCTGGCTGATCGAGCGTTCGGGTGAGCGGTCAGAGGGCTGGCTACCTCGTCCAATTCTTCCGCTGGGCAACTGGTCCAGGAGGGCTGGGGGTCCTGAGCCTGGCTGATCGAGCGTTCTGGTGAGCGGCCACAGGGCTACCTCGCCAGCTGTGGACGTGACCCGGTAGGCTGCCGCAGTGTTCTCCGGAGCGCAAACCCCGCCATCGGGTAATCGGGCACGCGGAGGCTCCTGTACATCGACTGTGGCGTAGGGCCACCTGAGCTCCACGAGGCGATCCGACCCTATAGTTAGACCCTGCTGTCCTGACCCTGCTGTCCTGACCCTGCTGTCCTGACCAGCTGTCCGACACTGCTGTCTGACACCGGTTCCCCGACGTCTCCAACATGACGACAACTGCTTCTATATGAACTATGAACTGTAGGCCGACTACATTTAACTAACCTGTATTAGCTGTATATCTTGTAGAACGTATTTTTGGGAACTGTTGTATGTCAATGAGAAAATTATAGAGCAAGATGATAAACTCCTGATGCAGCTTTCTGTTGCTCAATGCGGGCAACAGAAAATTGCTTTTCCGAGCGTGAAAGAAGCCCGCGAATGCACGCAAAGTGCCTCGAGTGGCCAGTCGCGCGGCAATCTTGCGTGTATTCGTGGGCTTCGTTCACGCTCGGAAAACACTTTTATGTAGCCCGCATTGAGCAAACGAAAGCTGTATCGGGAGTTTATGATGTTGCTCTACAATTTTCTTATTGACAATTCAATAATTAGGACAGTAATTCTCGAGTTAGATAATCAATTAGAAATAACTAAATAAAACTGAGCAACAAAAAGATTACTGGCGCTACTCTACTTTACTGGAAACAATGCGCACTAGGTTTGCTTCGCGTAGCACCGTTTTTTTAATCGTGCTGCGTGATAGCTGGGACACCATGTATATGAATTGCAAGAACCACCGCTACAGATGCCTGAGTTTCATAGGCAGATAGTTATATATTGACACGTGTACTTGTTTACATTTCTCTGGAGAACGCTTTTCACCTGCTAATAAATGTGAAATGTAATCGCTCGGCGCAGGGCGCGCCTAAATGTATTGAAAGTTTCTCAAATCTTATCGATTATTCTATCTGTTGTCTGTTGTCGCCAAGAATTGAGTAATATGTGAGTATGATTGTGTAGTACTTTCTGGAAGGCTCGCCGGCACCAGCGATTACGATTGAACCTTCGACGAATCATGTATAAAAGCCGGTGAGCTTGACCCGAAGATTAAAGTTGCAACGATCGCCGACTGTATTTGCCGCTGTCGCTGTGCTGTGAATGTTACTTGCTTTTAGTTGCAAAAGTTCTCGTTATAAAGGAGTAGGTTCCTCATTCACAGATTTGCGACTGTGTCCTTCTCCGTCACTACAACGCTTCATCCGGCGGAGATGCTTTTGCGTTCATGTACCGGACGCCCCCGTCAAGCCGACACACCAAAGTCAACACCAGCGTCAACCCGGACCATCGAGCAAGCCGCAGGCTACAAAACCTGCCCCCGGAGCATGGACTTCTTTCTGAGATAACCAGGAAGATCGCCGCGAAGTCAACCACAATGACAGCCCCAACGTGTCCCATCGTGCTGCAAAAGCCCAGGCAGCCACCTACCTTCCGCGGATCATTGTTTGAAGACACGGAATACTGGCTGGACACATACGAAACGGTCGCTCCATTCAACAACTGGAACTACGAGGACAAGCTGCAACACGTATACTTCTCCGTAAAGACGCCGTCCGGACGTGGTTTGAGAATCGCGAGTCAACCCTGAAACGTGGAACCTCTTCCGCCGCACTTTCTTCAACACCATCACGAGCGTCGTTCGCAAAGAGAGGGCTGAAGCAATACTGGAAACATGGGCGCAACTCTCAAACGAGAACACTGTGGCCTACACGGAACGAATAACCCGGCTGTTCTGCTACGCCTCCCCGGACATGTTTGAAGACACTAGAGCAGAGCTTTTCGTCGGATTCATTCGCAATCCGCCCAAGACCTTGAGAATTTTCAACGGAAGCCACAGGCATCTAGATGACGCTGGAAATGCGCACTTGCCAATGCAACAACCAAATGCTTTCGGCGAAGAGCGAAATCTAAGCACTACGCTCTGAAGAGCACTGAGAGACCATCAAATCCTTTGTACGCGAAGAACAGCGCAAGATGTTCCATTCGACGCAGCTTCAAGTAGCCGGAATTGCAGACATCGTCCGAGAGGACATCCAGCAGTCACTTAGAGTCCCTCATTCGCCGGAGCCTCAGCCGCCAGCGGTGGCCTACGCCGCCGCATCCTGCCGTCACTTTCCCCCTCCGCAACCTCGCCAGGGCCTGGTAACACGGCAGTTACGTCTTCCGCCACCGCACCCGCCAGCTCACCCACCCCATTGCCCAGCGTAGCCACCCAAGGAAGACAGATGCAGGACACGCTCCATACCACCACCCGCTGTGCTATCACTGCGTAGAAGCCGATCATGTATGGTGCCGATGCCCATAACGCGACTTGAGACTACGAAGGTTTGCAGTGAACGCACCTATCCCACTGCAAGATGAATGCCTTCGTGATATCGCTGACTACCTCACTGGGCCCATCAACGAATCTCCCGTTTGCCGTCACGAGGCCGCCGCTACCTGTCGCCACAGCGCCGACAGTACACTGACCCATCCCGTTAACGGTCCGTTAGCCCCTACTCGGAAAATTAAAAGGAGACACTGATGGATATGCGGTTTCTGTAAGTCGAAATGCCGAAGATCCTCTGCCGAGGATGACGACTCTTTCAAGATAAATCTCGACGATGTAGCACCAACAGCACGCCATCCCAACGAAGCCTGGAAGCTAAGAACACGCCAAGAAAAGAACACCTCACGATACGATGTACCAGCAGTGAACGACGCCAAATGCCTAACTGCAACGCAAGATACAGAACCACCGATCTCGACGAGCTTCTCGACGGCGACGCATTCACCGCTTTAGGGGACACAGACACCGGCTACTGCGTAATGAGTGGACCCTTCGTTGCCCAGTTGACGAATGTTAAGACTGCAATGGAAGGCGTTCAAATCGGGACAGCTGGCGGACACCGGATAACACTGATTAGAATCTGCACGGCGGGAATTACCGTTCAGGACCGGACCTACCCTGCCATCTTCGTTGTGCGTAAACAGTGCTCGCGAGATGTAATTCTCGGCATGGACTTCCTGAACCAACTGAGTGCAATTTCTGACCTTGGCTCGAAGTTGATGACGCTATCCAAACATCACGCGATGACGCCGGATAACTCTCGTAATCACCATGCCCTTAGTGCGCTTGAAGATCATGTCAGCATCCCGCCTCGCTCTAGCATCCTTATTTCCGCCGGCACCGAAATACCTGCAGACGTAGAAGGCGACCAACCGCCACTGCTCAACCTTGAAATTTGTGTCGCAAGACGGGTCGCTCGACGGCATGGAGGAAAAGTGAAAGTGATGCTGACAAACTTCAACGAGGAGTTCAAATACATCAACAAGGGCTCGAGGATCGCATACGAGTACATCGGGGAAATTGTGGAACCCAGCAATACGTTTGGCCTCTCAGATTCCGCCGCCTCTACTTCGACGGCTCTAGTTCTCGAACCAACTTTCGAAATAAATTCAAGCGTTCCCAGGCGCCAACAGGATAAGCTTCGAAGTCTTCTACGCCGGTACAAAGACTGCTTTGCGGCGTCATCAACGATTGGACAAACGCCAATGGCTAAGCATCTCATACTAACTGAACATTGTGCTCGACAACTCCATGAGAGCCCTACCGAGTTTCATCACCAGAGCGAGAAGCTGTGAAACAATAAGTCAACGAAATGCTGTGCGACGAACTCTACCAGCCGTCGAACAGCCCATGGGCAGCTCCTGTTGGTGAAGGAGGATGGGAGCCTGCGTATTAGAGCGTCCGTTCGTGCGTTTAGCGTCGGTGTTCGCGTTGTCCCACGGCGTGACCGAGCGAACTAGCGCAGCAAAGAATAAAAGGCAAACTCGGAGCGCAGTGGCCGATGAAAGACGGTGATAGCGATGGCAGTACGTGGATGAAAGCGGAGAAGGAGGGTGCTGCAGAACCATAAGGTGAAAGCGGAGGAGGGGGTATGGCGAAAGTGTGAGAAGAAAAGCTCAGTGGCGAGCAAGACGGGCGATAACGGCTTAGAGATGGCGCCAGAATAGCGTGAAAGGCGTCGGTGACTTGCCGGCGTCTTTCACTGATGACATGCGGCGAGCGCGTGCAGCGATAACATATTGTTACGGGGATAACGTTTATTTAGGGAATATTGCTATATACAAGGTTTGGACGAGCAGCGGCGACGGATGCAACGCTGTCACGCGCCTCTGGCTACTTCGTCACCGTCGTCTTCGTCCGATCGACACTAGCAGCCCCTTGACTGTCTCGTGGCACTACCCCCCCGGGGCGAGAGCGCCGACCCGGTGCTTGCTACGACGGACCAGAGGGTCCAGCTACGTGCGGCTTAAGTCTCGCAACGTGCACGATAGCAGAAGACGGGGGCGTAGACGGCGCTGGCGCGGTGACTGGATCGATGTCATACGTAACGTCGGTGACTTGGCGTGGCACCCTGTAAGGACCATCGTAGCGGGACAATAGCGTTTAGGAGATACCGATGCGGCGGGAGGGAGACCACAGTAGCACGAGGGTGCCTGGGGAGTAAGAAACGTCTCTGTGGCGACTATCATACAGGGCTTTTTGGGAAGGCTGAGACACTGTGAGCCGTTCACGAGCGATCTGGCGAGCTGTGTCGGCGCGCGCTATGGCGTCGCGAACGTACGTGGTGGTTGAGCTGACAGGAAATAAAGTATCGAGAGGCAGAGAAGGTTCGCGTCCATACAGGAGATAAAACGGGGAGTAGCCAGTGGTGTCATGTCGGGACGAGTTGTAGGCGTAAGTAAGGTACGGCAAAGTAGCGTCCCAATCGCGGTGATCGGCGGAGACGTACATTGAAAGCATATCGGTCAGAGTTTGGTTCAGGCGCTCTGTGAGTCCATTCGTTTGCGGGTGATAAGCAGTTGTGAGCTTGTGATGGGTAGAGCAGGAACGAAGGATGTCATCGATGACGCGAGACAAAAAGTATCGGCCTTGATCGGTCAGAAGCTGTCGAGGAGCACCATGATGCAGGATGATGTCATGAAGGAGAAAGTCGGCGATATCCGTAGCGCAGCTGGTTGGGAGGGCACGAATAATGGCGTATCGCGTCGCGTAGTCGGTCGCGACGGCGACCCACTTTTTGCCTGATGTCGAGGTTGGAAAGGGGCCAAGAAGGTTGAGCCCAACACGAAAGAACGGTTCGGCGGGAATGTCTATATAGGATGAAGCAGACCGGCAGGTAACATAGCTGGCCTCTTGCGGCGCTGGCATTTGTCTCAGCTAGCAACATATCGTTGGACGGAGCGATAGAGACCAGGCCAGAAGAAACGGCGCCTCACGCGATCATAAGTGCGGGTGACACCAAGGTGACCAGCAGTGGGCTCATCGTGAAGCTGGCGAAGGACATCTGACTGCAGATGGGCAGGCACGACAAGGAGGCGTTCAGGGCCCTCAGTATGCATATTATGGCGGTATAAGGTGCCGTCCTGAAGGAAGAACAAGTGGAGTGAAGGGTCGTGTGTGGCGGAGTTGAGATGGTCGATGATAGACCGTAATGCCGAGTCACGGCGTTGTTCGTCCCGTATATTAACGAGGTCCGAGATAGACAAGACGCAGGCGTCGGTGTCTTGCTCGGTGCCGTCAGGGGAATCGACGGGATGCCGTGAGAGACAGTCGGCATCTTGATGAAGCTGACCGGACTTGTGCACCACTGAAAACGAGTATTCTTGGAGGCGCAGAGCCCAACGACCAAGGCGGCCTGTAGGGTCTTTGAGCGAAGAAAACCAACAGAGGGCATGATAATCAGTGACGATGGTAAAGGTACGGCCAAACAGGTAGGGACGAAATTTGGCGACAGCCCAGACAGGAGCAAGACACTCTCATTCCGTGATGGAGTAATTCTTCTCCGGTGCGGACAGGAGGCGGCTAGCGTACGCAATAACACAGTCGTGGCCGCTCTGACGCTGAGCGAGGACATCAGCGATTCCATGTCCGCTGGCATCTGTGCAAAGTTCTGTCGGTACAGTCGGATGAAAATGCGCTAAAATAGGGGAAGTGGTGAGGGCATCTATAAGCGCCGAAAAGGCAGCAGCTTGGGGTGAGCACCATGTAAAAGCAACGTCTTTCTTAAGGAGCGCAGCAAGGGGACGCGCAATGTCGGCGAAATTACGAATAAAACGTCGGAAATAGGAGCACAATCTTATAAAACTGCGTACATCTTTAACCGAACAAGGTACAGAAAAATGCTTCACGGCGCGAACTTTTTCGGGATTGGGCAGGACACTTGTCGCGTTGACGAGATGGCCAAGAACGGTTATTTCACGGCGTCCGAAACGGCATTTTGAGGCGTTGAGTTGGAGACCGGCATTGCGGAATACTTCGAGATTGGCGGAGAGGCACTGAAGATGGCTGTCAAATGTTGGGGAAAAAACAATGACATCGTCAAGGTAGCACAGGCAGATTGACCATTTCAAGCCACGAAGAAGCGAATCCATCATGCGCTCGAATGTGGCCGGTGCATTGCAAAGGCCGAAAGGCATTTATTTAAAGTGATAGAGGTCATCGGGAGTTACGAATGCGGTTTTTTCGCGGTCCAGTGGGTCCACAGCAAGAGCGAAGGTTAATAGACGAGAAATATTGGGCGTCGTGAAGACAGTCGAGTGCGTCGTCGATACGGGGCAAGGGATAGACGTCCTTTTTCGTGACCTTGTTGAGGTGTCGATAATCAACACAAAATCGCCAGGTGTTGTCCTTTTTCTTGACCAGCACAACAGGAGCGGCCCAAGGACTCGAGGACGGTTCGATCATGTTCTTGGCCAGCATTTTATCGACTTCCCTTTGGATTATGGCGCGTTCCGCAGCGGAAACGCGATAAGGGCGCCGGTGAACCGGTTGAGCATCACCGGTGTGGATGGAGTGCTGAACAACTGTTGTCTGGCCTAAAGGGCGATTTTCGAGATCAAAGATATCGAATACGACAGCAAGACCCGGCGAAGATCTTCTGCTTGCGTATGCGGGAGGTCGGCTGATATCGTTTTCTCCAAATTGGCACATAGCGACGAGGTGGCTCTGAGAGAGCCGGAAACAGTTCGAGGGCCGTCGACGGCTAACACAGAAATCGCTTATTCCTGCAACGACGACATGGTGGCAAGCGCGATACCAGCAGGTAGCACGTGGGTAGAAAAAGCAAAGTTCAAAAGCGGCAGGCAGGTTTTGTTGTCGCGTACGGTAACCAAAGTGTGCGGGAGAGCGACAGAGTGCATCAGGACCACGTCGAGAATCGGGGAAACAAGGTATTCACCATCGCACACAGGAGGAGAGGGACTTATGGGACGTACGTGGAAGCTTGCGGTGGCAGTTGGAGGAACTCGACAGAACATAAGCGGCTGGGAGTGTCCGATACGTACGTGGGCGTCAGAAGGGAGTTCCAGTTGAAGGACACCTGTGGAGCAGTCGATAAGAGCTGAGTGCGTCGAGAGAAAGTCTAGGCCGAGGATCACGTCATGGGGACACTGCGCAATAACGGCAAACAAACCAATGGTCTGATGGCCAGCAATACACACTCGGGCGGTGCACATACCAAGAACGGCAGACGAGCTGCCATCAGCGACCAGTACTGTGCTCTGAATTGCGGGCGTGATCACTTTGCGGAGCTGAGTACGGAGAGCAGCGCTCATTATTGAAATCTGCGCGCCGGTGTCTATGAGGGCCGTAACGGTGACGTCGTCCACTTGAATGTCCAGAAGGTTTCGGCACGTAGGTACAGTCAACAGAGGATTTGTATATCGGGTCACTGATGCAGCGTCACCTCCGGGAGCTGCACGGCTTAGTTTTCCGGAGCGTAGGTGCCAGGCCGTGCAGGGGACGATGACCGGTATGGTCGTGGCGATCGAGATCGACAGCCTTGTGGGGATGGTGTGCGGCTAAACCTGGAATGTGGAACGGCGGCATCGGAAGCATCGGAAGCATGTGGATCAGAGCGAGGGGAAAACCGTCGAATGTTGCCTCCAGGACGACGCCAAGATCCAGTGCTCCAGTTTGAAGGCGACGACCAGCTACTGCGACAGTGACGGGCAATGTGTCCAACGCGAGAGCCGTTAAAACATATGGGTCGGTCGTCTGCCGTCCTCCAGTCAGCCGGGTTTCTGTAGCGCGAAGGATAGACCTGATTCTGGGTGACATTTGCAGGGGTACATTCGGATGTACGGATGGAACAGACGGCCGATGATAATCCCATCTTCGCGAACTCCTGGCGGACGACTGCTTGTATGAGGGACACGGTGGGCAGGTTGGCTGACTGAACGTCTGGAAGAACGGCTGTAGGAGCTAGAGCTTCAAGTTCGCGGCGGAAAATACGCGTTACATCTTTTGACGCTGTAGCCTGTACAGGCGTCGATGGGTCTTCGCATGATGATGTGGCGGTGGTGTTAGATAGCCGAAGGAACTGGCGGCTGATGCGGCGACTCTTCGCTTGTTCAAAGCTCTGGCATTCCTTAATTATGGCGTCGACCGTCGTACAGTCCTTACACACCAGTAGAGTAAACACGTCGCCAGCTATTCCTTTCAAAATATGCGATATCTTGTCATCTTCGGCCATTTTTGCGTCAACTTTTCGACAAAGGCCCAGTACGTCCTGTATGTACGAAATGTACATTTCAGTGGTCGTCTGGATACGAGATCCCAACTCCTTTTTAGTGGCCTGCGGTCGGCCAAATGATATGCCGAACAACTCACGCAGCTTGGCCTTGCAAGCGTCCCAACTTGTAAGATCTTCTTCATGCGTCCCGTGCCACACGCGTGCCGTTCCTTTGGAATAGAATATCGCGTTGGCTAACATAACCGTGGGGTCCCACCTGTTGCGGTTGCTGGCGCGTTGACAGTAGCAGCCCCTTCACTGTCTCGTGGCAATATATAGAAACAAAATGCTGCATGAGAAGAGGTCTATCTGCGGCGGCTGCTGTGAATCATACCCACGCATCACCCAAGCGCTGCCTCCCGCGATTTCCCGATTTTCGAGGCAGTCGCGCCAAACTTCGCTCCATTTGAAACGGGACGCACGAGACAGATTCTCTGCGCAAGCCAATATATCGGGAAATGAAAATACCTATAGAGCTGCGCTCAAATTTAGCATTATAGAGTATTGTAATTGTCAGTGAAATATTTTTCTCGTCGAGTCACCTCAACAATGTCACCAAGAAGGATGTATACCCCCTCCCACGGATAGGCGGAGCACTGCACCGACTACGCAAGGCGAAATATTTTAGAGTGCAGCTATTATGCAGCCATTCATTCGTTGAGCGTCGGCGTGCATCAACGCCCCTTGGCGTAACCGAGCGAACCAGCATAGCGAAAGATGAAAGAGCGAACGCGGAGCACAGCGGGGGATGAAAGACTGTGATAGCGAACAGAGCGCGAGGAGGAAACTTGAGGAAGCCACCTTGAAGCACCACCAGATGGCGCTCTCATTCGCGCATTCTCGTAGGCGCTGGCCGTGCGGGGGACAGAAAGAAAAGAACCAAAGAGATCGCCTTCGCAAATAGCGTTCGCCGAAACAGTTTCCCGTTAAATAATCGGTTGCATAGGCTGCAGTTTCGGGGAAGCTGCTACTCTGTGGCCAATTTATTAATAGCGTCGCACGTCGCGGCTCTGTGCACCGGTGCGGTGATAGGTGCGATACCTCAATATATCTGCAAATTAAAACACGTATAGAGGTGCGCTAAAATTGCGCATTGGAGAATATCGTAATCGTCGGTGAATATTTTTATTCGCTGAATGTTAAGAGTGGCTACTGGGAAATCGAAATCGATGATAGGGTCAGAGAAAAGACCACCTTTATTACGCTGGACGGTCTCTTCGAATTCAAAGTCACGTCGTTTGGCGTTTGCTCGGCACCTTCATTCCAGTACGTGATGAATAAGGTCCTGGCAGGCCTAAAGTGATAGATGTGTCTCTTCTACTTCGATGACGTCGTCGCATGTGCAAGAAACTTTAACGATCATCTCAGGCGGCTTGGAACAGCTCTCGAGGCAATCAAGTCGTCCTAGCTCAGCCTCAATCCGGAAAAAAATGCCGCTTCGATAACAAAGAGCTCATGTTCCTGTGCCTCGTCATTAGCAAGTTCGGAGGCCATCCAGACCCATCGAAAATAGATGCTATATCGAAATTCCCGCAGCCCTTCGTCAAGAAAGCACTGTGTGGATTTCTTGGCCTCTCTTCCTACTATAGGTGCTTTAAGCACTTTTGTCGCATCGCCGAGCTATTCACTAATCTGACGAAGCCAGACATCAAGTTCAAATGGCGAGCGCAGCAAGCAGAAGCATACCAAGAGCTTACGACACCTTCACTCATCACCAGCACTCACCAAGATTTACGCCAATACGTAAAACAATACCGATGCAAGCAACGTAAGCCTCGACGCCATGCTAGTTCATAGAAACTACAGGCTTGAAATCTAGTTTCATAGCTTGCGCTAGCCTCTCGCTATCGAAAGTGGAAGCGAATTATTCTGCAGCAGAAAAAGAACGGTTTGTCATCATTTGGGCTACGTCAACGTTTTGACTTTACTTATATGGTATGTCCTTCAAAGTCGTGAGCTACCCTAACGCGTTGTGTTGGCTGGAAAATCTAAGCGACCCTTCACAGCACCTAGCACGGTGGAGCCTTAGATTGCAATAATTTGACACCACCGTGGTCTACAAGTCCGGACTGAAACATTCTGATGTTGACTGCTTGCCTGGCGAAGCATCGACCCACTACCGCAAGACGACCAAGATAAGGACACCTTTCTGTTGAAAATAAGCGCCGGTGACTTCACCGAACAGCAGCGAAAAGACACGGAACTAAGACGCCTTGCTGAGTGCGTGTGAGGCAAGACCGGCTTTGTCCAGATGGTGTTAGGCATGGATTGTCTCTATTTTGGCTACTAAAACACGTCCTCTTCAAGAACTTCTCCCCACTCCGCGCAAACTATCTTTTTGTTGTGCTCGCAGCACTCCGGCCAGACGTCCTGCATGCACTGCATGTTGACCAGGCAGCCGGGAACCTCTGGTTTTCCTGTACGCTCACAAGAATACAAGAGACGCACTTTTGGCCGCGCCTGACTGCTGACGTTGCCCGTAACATCAAGGCATGCCGGAACGCCCATCGAAGCAAGACACCAGCAATTAACGAGCCTCCTTGCCGACCATTTCATCAGATCGGGATGGATTTCTTGGGACCCTTTTCGACGTCAACGTCCGGCAATGAGTGGATCGTCATGGCTGCCGACTACCTACACGCTACCCGAAACGAAAGGTCTGCCTAAAGGCTGTGCGGCCGTAGTTTCTAAATTCTTCGTCGAGGACATCGTGCTACGACATGGTGCCCCGGAAGTGCTCATCGCCGTCTGAGGAACGGCTTTTACAGCGTAGCTTACCCAAGTGATTCTGCAATACAGCCAGACAATCCACAGGAGGACGACTTAAAAGAATGGCCTCACTGAGCGGCCGAACAAGACCCTCGCCGACATGGACGTCGAAGTCGAGCACAAGACCTGGAACGCCATCCTTTCGTACGTAATCTTCGCATATAGCACGGTAGTGGAAGAAACAACGCAGATCTCACCATTCAAGCTGGTTTACGGAAGGAACCCGACGTTGACTCTCGACGCCATGCTGCAACACGTTAGCGACGAAGAAAACTTTGACGTGGCCGCCTAACTACAGCGCGCTGAGCCAGCACGATGACACGTCCGCCTGCGCATCATCAGCCAGCATCGAGGACAGTTGACACTGCAATCTTCGGCGACGCTACCTGGAATACTAGCCTGGCGATTGTGTTTTGGGTGGGATCCGGATAAGCCGACGAGGCATTAGTGAGAAACTTTTGCGACGCTATTCCTCACCCTGCAATATCATCCGATGTATTGGGTTGTTCGATTCAGCGGTTATTCGAATTTGAAAACCGAATAACCGGAGTGATCGCTAATTCGGTTAGTTATTCGGTTAATAGTATTCACATTTTCTGACAGCAGGATATGTGTTCTTCTGTAGTTGCGCCGAAGTTACCTCTGTTTCTCTCTTGCGCTCTTATATGTGTGGCTTATTTTTGCAACCGCTCATGCAAACCCGATATCTGATGTCCTTAACCTACTTACCTTTTCTTAAACACCAAGAATTCGTGTCCGAGTGATCTAATATCCGGCTAACCGGTTATTTAAACGGGATATCCTGAATATCCGTTTTTAGAAATCCGGATTCACGTCGCTCCGGCTAAACCGGGTAGCTGGTGCGATGGAAATTTGTAAGCACTAGTTTTAAGCCTTTCTATGCCCGCTGGCGAACTTTGGAAATTGGTTTCTTTGTATCTTTGTTGTTGTCTTCTCTTTACCGCGGTCACGTGATTCCCCGAACGCTTTCCTTGTGAATGTCTGTGGGCTTTTTTCGCTTTGAGGTAGAAAGCCTGGGTCCATCAGCTGCATCTCTTATAGATATTATATAAATATGGGATTAGCGTGACAGCGTGATTAAATGGTGCTGTGAGTTTGTATGCAGAATATGTATACATGATGCACTACATAATTTTATGTTTGCTGCTGAAGGGAAATTACAAGCAACTAGCTTTTTGATTGTCATTGACAAAACCTAGGATATGCTGTAGCTGCACTGGTAGTTACACTTACCAGAACTGTAAAAGAATGCAGTGATGATAATCTGAACTTGAACACAAATTCAATTTACGGCACATCTGGAGAGTGCACTCCGTGAAAATGATGCAAGGCTTGAGATTTCAAGCAAATATGTATGCTTCATGTACTTCATGGCTTACATTGTGCAATAAAGGGGGATTCTGCATCATTTGTCGGTAGCTCTGCCTTCCTCCCGGGCCCAAATGTGGAAGATTTTGCGGGGAGAGGGGGGGGGGTTTGACTTGAGACCTAGAGTTCCCATAGTCCGCACCTGTGCCTGAGCTTGCCACCATACCGTGAGTATGACTTCCCACCTTCTTCCCAGGGCACCACGGCCAGGTCAAGTGGTAATGTGGCATCCACGGGTTATCGGCGAGTTCACTACGCGGTGCTGTTTACCCTGGCGCTCTGCGTCGTGCTTGTGGTGTTCATTACCTACCTGAGGCAGAGAATATCCCGAGAGGTCACGGGACTGTGCGTGACGGCTTCATGTTATGACTACTGGTAAGCTCATCAGCCTACTTTATAGTCACCGTATTGCTACCACATCTCCCAAAAATTTCCAAATATGTCTTTCGGACATCAGACTAACTCATGCTACTGTTTCGCCTCATCCTGAACCGAATGCTTTGGCTCACTCCTCTGCTCGACTGCTTTTTTTTCAATTGGCATTCATCTGTAGCTCTAATGAGCCGCCTGGTATCCTCTACCTGACGCGAACTTCAACTAGAATATAATTCTAGATCTGCTTGCTCTATAATTGATGCTGTAGCTTTTATTTCTTTTAATGGCATTGTTACTTCTTGCGCCTCTCACTGCGCGATTAGATTTATTGCTCACCGAATTTCGGGGTCACCAGAGCTGTGTTCCAATGGCTGGGATGTTGTGATACTGAACATAAGGCCGAGGGTGTGGTTACTAGACAACGTCCCGGCAGTTCCATGGGCTTGCAATGCAAATAAAAAAAGACGAACTTTTCCCCGATTGGAAAATGGCCCCCGGTGGACCTAGTGGAAGCCAGCAGCCAGCATCATAATGGATTATTGCAGTGTGTGCGCCGGGTGCTGGGCATGATGGGTAGTGGGCATGTGGGTGGTGGTCATATTGGGTATCGGGCAAGCGCAGTTGCGGGCAACGGGGGAGGCGGGCATGCTGAATATAGCTGAGGAGCTTTCAAATATACGGTTTTTATAAATTGACCTCGCTGCCGATCAAGTGATTTCACCTGTTCAACATTAGCCTTGCTATAAGTGCTCTTGCGTAGTCCTACGATATTGAGTGGGAAAAAATCACTCCTGAAAGAAAGCGTTTGGGAATATAACCTTTCCAGTGACAGCCTCATGATGGTAAATGAAATTATTAAACTTAGCACTTGGCGTCTGACAGTACGTGGCTGCTGCATGTCTTGCAATTTTGAAACCAGTATGTAGAAAGAACAAGTTAAGGACCGCACAAAGAGCGATGGAACGAAAAATCTTAGGACTAACGTTAAGAGACAGGAAGAGAGCGGTGTGGATCAGTGAACAAACGGGGATAGCCGATATTCTAGTTGACATTAAGCGGAAGAAATGGAGCTGGGCAGGCAATGTAATGCGTAGGATGGATAACCGGTGGACCATTAGGGTTACAGAATGGATACCAAGAGAAGGGAAGCGCAGTCGAGGTCGGCAGAAAACCAGATGGGATGATGAAGTTAGGAAATTTGCAGGCGCAAGTTGGAATACGCTAGCGCAAGACAGGGGTAATTGGAGATCGCAAGGAGAGGCCTTCATCCTGCCGTGGACATAAAATATAGGCTGATGATGATGATGTAGAAAGATAGTGCATGCACAAAGATTAAGGCACATGGGCATACATGCCAATGAAAGAACTGCAACATCCATGTTGCGTATAAAGGGGCATCAGGCAAATCGGCACTTATATGCACTACTTCTAAAATGGGACTTTCTTTGTTATCTATTTATTTTAACACACTTCCGGCTACAGAGTTGCCTTAATGTTTGGTTGCGAGTTTTCAGACCTATTTCCCATGCCACCCAACTTCAGGGAAGAATGAAAGTACGTGCTGTAGGCTTACGCATCAAATTTAATTCACCGCTAAAACCAAGCCTACGACTTAACTCGTGCTAACTGTAATAACTAATAAAAAATAAACAGCCAGAAAGGCGTCCATAATGGCCAAATTGCTGAGGGAGTTAAAGGAAACAATGATGGTTTCGCTAATACTTCACAGTAAAAGACATCATCAAGCTTGTCCTAAAATAAAAAGCCGGCAGACGAAGCAGTGGGGAGCCTACCAAGTTAACGAAACGACCATGAGAGCACCAATATGTAGGCTGCTCTCTCATGACCTACATGACAGGCATTCTTGACAATCATGTCATATGTCCTCAAGAGTCCCTTTAGCTACACCTAAGAGACCTTAAGGCGAAAGCCTTAGTCATCCTCATGACTATGGTTTCGACCATCAACCTTTAGCCTTTTCCTTCACTTAGTACCGCATCCGAACCCATTCCATTGGTTTTTAAGTGTTAATCTTTTTTCGCAGAGTCATTCTCATTTTCGCTGAGTCATGGTCATGACTATGACTTCAACCATCATCCTTTAGTTTCCTTCAAATAGTACCCACGTCCGAACCCATTTCTGTGGTTTTTGAGTATTATTCATTTTGCGCTGAGTCATTGTCATTTTTGCTCAGTCATGGTCATGGCTATGAATTCTACCAGCATCCTTTAGAGTTTCCTTCACTTAGTACCCACGTCCGAACCCATTTCAGTGGTTTTTGAGTGTTCTTTTTCGCTGGGTCATGACATACATAGACACGCATGTCATGGCATATCATTTATGTTCGTCATATACTCTTGTCATAGTATGCCAATATTGGTGCATACCAAGTGAATGAAATGACCATGAGAGCACAAAGACGTAGGCGGCTAGATAGATACTGTCAAAGTAGCAAATGTTCGCCAAGAAATGCTTCGCATTTAATACTAGTGTCGGCTTTGCCGCACGGCGAACTTTTTAGCTTTGTCCGCGCGATGTTCGTTTAACCTGGCGTTCTTTGATCGTCCCGTTTCACCGATTTATTTTTTCTTACAGAATAAACATTCAACCATATGAATTACATCGGAACGACTGCAATTAAAGCAAGCTTTCACTTCGTGTGTACAGCTATTCTCGGTGCTTTAAATTTTAAGCTCACATTGAAGGTGCCCGCAGGTTTTTTACCTGCGGTCAGAACATGCTTTTATTACAGGGGAACGATGTTGGCTGATATTTGCGTGTACTAACATGTCTTTAAAATTTTTGTTGCGGCTATAGGTCCCCCTTGATGCCACCGGGAACGCTTTTGTCAGGCGTGAGGCTTATAGCGCGTGAAAAGACAAGGACGAAGAAAGACGCGACACACACAGGCGCTAACTTGCAACAATCTTTATTACGAGCAAAGGAGACACCACATATATATATATATATACAACTTTTTCGCATACATAATCATACATGCACTGTTTGCAAAAAACCTTACACACCATTACGCAGGTTAGCTCTTTGCGGGAAAGGGCAATTGATGCTTTAGAAACACAGTTATCCCCGAGCCTATCAATGATTCCCGCTTCGATAATTTCGCGAGTTAATTCATCGGCCTCTTCCCACGAAGGGGCAGTCCCTGTATGCTGGAGCACATGTCGAGTGGTCACCGTCATCCGCACCGGCAACAGCGCACTTGCAATGCCTGCAGTGAGCGTCAAGCGTGTCTAACCAGGCGCTATAAGTCTCACGATGCCATACCAACAAGCCCAAATAACTGCATTACAGCATTTCTCCGGCGCTCGTTACTTGATAATATTTTCGTAGGATGTTGTTTATGCTTGGGAAGGCATCAGAATATATTGATATAAAGGCTGGTGAAGGCTGTTTCTTAGCTAATTCCGACAACCTCTGCAATCTTGCTCGACGTCATAAGCACTGTCGAGAGAAATTTATGGGTAGTTTCTTTCAGCTAGATTTAGCATAGAATCGCTGTCTTGGCTACGGATTCTTTTCGTTTCGCTCGTCCGACAAAATTCATAGTTTGCAGTGTCGCGGGTGATGACTGGTGTAGTCCAAATACCGCTGGATATCCGTAGGCTTCCGGTAATGTGTCGTTCCCTGTTTTTCATTTTCTATGTAGACAGTCGTTTCTAGGAAGTTGATTTGGCTAGGAGAGTGGTCAGCAGTAAATTTATTACTCGGACAAGAGCGGTTGAAATGGCTAATTAAGTCGGTTAGCACAATTCTGCCGTGTTCCCATATTATAAATACGTTGTCAGTGTAACGCAGGTAGGTGAGGGCTAGAGTCAACATGACATTGCCGCAAGCGCAAAAAGTTGTCTCCCGCTCAGCACCAAATTCTTGAAGGACTCGCCGAAAGAAGGTATAGTGTAATAAACCCCGCAGACAAAGGCGGCAGTATCGTAATCTGGTCTATAGAAAAGTACAAAAATGACGCCTTCAAGCAAATGAGCAACCACACCCATTACAAAAAACTCGACTCTAACCCAAGTTCGGACTACAGCAACCTTGTGAAAAGTATAATAGTGGAGCTCCTGTCCAAGCGACTAATCACGAAGTCTGAATATCGCGTCATGATGCCAAAGAAGAAAGAAGCTGGTCGCTTTCATCTTCTTCCTAAAATACGTAAGGTTTCACGAGAAGAAATTGTTACAACAGAAATCCCAGGTAGGCCTACAATGTCTAATAACAACACACCTACCGAGTCACTATCTAAATTCCTAAATCGCCACCTGTCAAACATCCCGACCACACTCCCATCGTTTGTTCAAAACACGCCCCACTTCCTTCGATTTATCGACTGCATTAACGCCTACCAAATCCTTCCCGACCGCGCTATTACAGCGAACCTGTTCATGTCTAGGCTTCCATTCATTTTTCGTGTGCGTGTGAAAAAATGTGAGCCGATCCTGGTGCTGTGTAGAAAGGATCCAAGTGCAATGGCACATACCCCTGTGGCAGGGTTTCCTGTTCCGCTTATAATAAGTGGATGTGGCCGTCTTTTTTCACCGGGTCGCTTGTAGATGTTTGCAGTCACCTTGTCGCGTTTTTTTTTTTTTTTTTGGGGGGGGGGGGGGCTCATTCGCATTTTTCTTGCAAATATTGCTATTTTAGTGCTCGTCACGCGCGTTTGTCGTTAAATGTACGCGATAGCAGCAGGTGTCACAAAGTACAAAATTGTCCCTATCCATTCATCAAATTTTTGACGCCTTACCAGCAATCGTGGTCGTCGTAGTGTGTTGCCAGTGTGCTTTGTGCTAAATGGATTCGAAGGTGGTCGAAGTATGGCAAAATATATTGTAAAGAGTGGGAAAAGGAAACTCGGCTCACGGACTGGTTACGCCTTGTCAACGGGGGCGATAAAAAAAGCAGCTTGTAAGCATTGCAATTGGGAGATTCATGTACTGGTAAACGTGCAATGAACAGAGTGCAGACTACCCTGGCGACTTTTTTAAAAAGTAAATGAGTGCTTCCGTTCATTCTTGCGCATATCTTTCTGTTAAAAATATTTCAAGTTACTGGTTTGTATACCCTTCATATTTGAGCGATTTTTTCGTACTATAATCAATTTTCAACAATGAGAAATTTGTTCAACTTCCAGTTCTTTTGGGCTTCTTCGCAACAGTCGCGCACTTTCTTGGGCTTCTTTTGGGATGATGATTAGCTTGTTTGCTCGGCGGCATCTGGCAACTCTGCGGGCCCGTGGACTCCGGGTGGTGGGCTCCGGGACCTGTAACGTGCCCTTCAACTACCATTGTCACACCTGGGACCCAAAGAGGTCGCAGTAACACGGGTACGATCGGATCTTAGCTCAGAAGGCCGACCCGCGTCAGCCATGTCTACGTTCGCACCGCCCTCTCTTTGTCGGCATTCCAACCACTTGCATGCCTAGTTTCCTGCCGCTCTCCCGGTGCTGCGTCACCGTCGCGCGTGTATATAAGACAATGTTGCCATGATGGCAGCAGGGTCGACACACTGGACGCG
The DNA here is from genome assembly GCF_013339745.2 of Dermacentor silvarum. Taxonomy (NCBI): domain Eukaryota; kingdom Metazoa; phylum Arthropoda; class Arachnida; order Ixodida; family Ixodidae; genus Dermacentor; species Dermacentor silvarum. The sequence goes on from NC_051157.2 coordinate 144,545,473, forward strand.
GCCAACGCACTCTCAACGAAGCAGAGTGAGGGGACATGGCAGTTGGTTGGAGACAAGCAGTCTGCTCACGCCGGCTTGAACTTCTAAAAGAGCAAAAGGCAGCCGGGAGCAATTGGGATGAACTGCCGTGCTTCCTTGCTAAAGCTACAAATGTCTCTCCAACAGAAAATGAAATATTGACGCAATAAAATGATTTACCTAAAATATTACATATTCTGATAATTACGGGTGGCACCGGCACATTATATTATGACGCGTTGAAATTTCCTGGCAGGTGCAAAAGTGTTAAGATGACATCTTTATGGTAAACAGTTTAGTGTTCATTCGTTTCTAGAGAGAAAAGTGACATAAATTGTATTTATTTCGCAGGGAACGCTTGAATAAACAGATGGATAAAACAATTGACCCGTGCGACAACTTCACAGCGTTTGTCTGCGGCAACTGGAAGCCCGAGAAACGCTTCGGAGACCTCTCACACTCGACCTTCTCCGACATGGTTATGTCGTGGCGCATGAATCTCCGAGACATCGTACGGAAGGGCTCCATCGAGCTGCCGGTGGGTAGAAAAGCGGCTGCAATGTTCGAGAGCTGCATGACGCAAGTGCAGTCTGATGTAGACACCTTTCAGTTATTCATGCGCGACCGGGGACTATCCTGGCCGGAAGATGCAAAGGGAAGGCCTCCTTTGGAAGTCCTATTTGATCTTGCATTTAACTGGAACATGAATCTCTGGCTCAAATTACAGCTGCTTCCTGGGGTGACAGATGATCCACGGCGCCGCATTTTAATTACGACCAACGAATTCCTGACATACTGGGATGCCGTGCTCGATCAGGTACCCGTGGACAAGTTTGCCACCGTTTACAATGCGATGGTTGTCATTTTCGGTGGTGAGAAGGAAAACTTGGCCACCGAGGAGAAAGTCAAGGAGGTCTACGAAACAATGCGATCCGTACTCAAAACGCTTGTGCGGGCTGGCACGCGCATGACACGTTTTCCCGCTGTGTTTGCACTGCGCGATGTGACTAACTACACTGAACTCGTCACGGCCGAGCACGTTCATGACGTCATCAAGAAGACACTACAAATCGATCCCCCGTTCAGTATTGATGAACTACTACTCTTCGATGACATTAGAGTACTACAAGCCATGCTCGGAATCATCAGAACTTACAACGACACCGCATTGTTCCGACATCTATCGTGGCTGTTCGTGTACGCATACGGAGTGGTTGCTCACCCCGCTCTCGTTCTCCACACCTTATTCGGAAGCGCAGAGTGGGCGAAGGCAGTGCAACCCCGGTACTGCGCTGTGCAAGTCGAGGACAGCTACAAGCTCCTGGTGGCTGCTTTGGCTTCTGTGGCCGGTTTCTCGCCGGAGGAACGCCGTACCATCGATGAACACCTTGAAACAATAAAACAGGTGGGCTATATATGTATAGATAAGTGCTGTTCTATATGGGGGCGCAGCAGTCTGGCCGAGTTCAACTGATTGAACTGCTATCCCAGTGTGCAAATATGCTGGTCGCGAGTGTTGAGAAAGTTTGTTTCAAAATACTGGCGGCTGTCAAACAAATGGTTGCTTGATCTCGTACATATAAGTGTAGTGGCATGGCGGTAGTTACACAAGTGATTTGTAAATGTCGTTATGTTGGTAACGGGTGCCCACAGATTGCCTGAAAGGATAGTGGGAAAGAATGCTACTAGGAGGCCAATCAAGGCAAGTCTTTTCTAGTAGAGTAGCAGGCTATACACGGCTAGACGGCATGTTAGTTTTTAATGCGATTAGCATTCTTGGGGTATTAACGTACTTTCCGGGACTCGGTACGTCTGTCTGTCTGTCTCTGTGTCTGTCTGTAACGCGTGACACGATGCAATCTATGTATAGGGATGTCTACATGAGGTCCTATGGAGATTTATATAAGAATGCTTGGATGAATATGTATGATTACTGATATTTATGAATATGGCTATATATAGTGAGTACTGAAGAGTAATTAAGGTAATTAAGGTTAGTAAAATACCAATAAGTTACGATAAAGTTAGTTAAGTGTGGCATCGAATAATTGGGAGCAATTAATAGTGAGTATAATGAAAGTTAACTCTTGTTTAATTTCTGAACTTATTTAATTTTAATTAATTAAATAATTAATTATGGGGTTTTACGTGCCAAAACCAGTTCTGATTATGAGGCACGCCGTAGTGGGGGACTCCGGAAATTTTGACCACCTGGGGTTCTTTAACGTGCACCTAAATCTTAGTACACGGGTGTTTTCGCATTTCGCCCCCATCGAAATGCGGCCGCCGTGGCCGGGATTCGATCCCGCGACCTCGTGCTCAGCAGCCCAACACCATAGCCACTGAGCAACCACGGCGGCTAATTTCTGAACTTATGTAGATTAACTAAGGTTAAGTCAATTGAGCCTAATGACTAATAATTAAGGGTACTTGAGATAAGTTTGACGTAATAAAATAATCTCAGTTATTGTTTAGTCAATTATGCAAACGTCAACATCATACTTTTAATTAAGCCTAATTAATTAGGCAGACGTAGCAATTATACTAATAAATATGAATAATGAATCAACGACTTAATATATTTATTTACCCCAGCCAATGTTTGACCTAAGTGCATCGCTCTCTCCTATAAGGCGCTCCGAATCAGGCGAGGTTTATTCACGCTACGCGGGTAAGCGGGGAGCCAGAGCTGCGTGCTAGAAAGAATACGCTGGAAGTACCTATTACCTACACTCTTAAAAAGTTTGCGCCATTAGGGACTTGTCCCACAACAAGAATCGCCATCGGCCTTGCTTGTGTTTCCGTTCTTGGAAACTCTGCGCTCGCTAATTTCCTATCGAGAATGCTATGTCGCGCTAATGACGCGCATGTCGTTAATGGCCTGGAAGTACCGGGCGCGCAGCGTTAAAGAAAGGAAAGGCACGCAAGACATATGAAGATTATCGTTATGGAACAAGATAAGCCCCGCCCCTTGCACATCCGTCTGGCATGGAAGGGAGTCCAGCAGGCGCTTCCCTAGCAGCCGTGTGTTGTTATTCTGGCCACCAATAGATGATGCCACAGTCGGACGTGCTTCCTCTTACTACCACTTTCTCGCGTTCTAAGCAGCCTCCACAGAGCACAGGCCACGCGCTCGCGTGTTCCCCTTCATAAAGGGCCACTCTGTACACGTGCCCCCCCCCCCCCCCTCAGGAAAATTTCTCTATTTTTCAACTATGTGATGATATGGAAGGCTGTTAGCTCGTGTTTTCCCACATGTATGCACAGAAATTAAATGGTAGATTACATGTTTTGACAGCTGACGAGTGCTACAGAATCAGTGGCTGAGGAGAGGAACGCGCGCAAGATCGATGACAGGCGTGACATAATGCAAGAGTAATTACGTTGTCTTTATTAAATTATTCAGTTCTTCTGCGCTCTAAATAAAAGACGACTCTAATGCGAGCGATTAAAGTAGACCCCACGAGTGAAACACGTATCAAGGTACAACCTGCAACGAGAGCAATCTTGCAGGCAGCGCAGTTTAACAAAGTCGCAGGCCTGCGCGGGAAACGCAGCACAGTCACACCGTAAGCTGGTTGAGTGGCGCAAGAGTAGCTCCAATTTAGGCACCACGACAACAGGGTTTTCGCGGCAAAGTCTCTTCGCCTCGATTTTGACGAGAACGATCTGAACTGACCGCCCGGCGTCAACGGCGAGCTGCGGCTTGTAATGCTCTCTGCACTGCAATTTAATGAGCCATACGATGCCTGGTTGTACCCGCCTACGCAGCTCTACGATTCGCTTCTTCATCAGCGGTTCTTACCTTGCGAGGAGACGCCATAACGTTTACCGAAGAGGTATCCAGAATACGGGGCACACATCTAACATCAGGATCGCTAGAGAGCCTGCATGCTAGAGAGCCTACGTCTCATCATCTGCGCCTGCGCACGCGGCGTTTGCAGGCACCTTAACTAGATGGCGACACCATACTGGCGGAGGCTGGAACTGCGTTGATTGCGCGCCTCGTCTGAATCGCATCTCGTCGTCTGCGCCTGCGCACGCGGTGTTTGCAGGTGCCTCAACTAGATGGCGCCACCATACTGGCAGAGGCTCGGGTCGTCGGCGCCTGCGCGCCTGCCTATAGGGCGCGTATAAGGCATTTTTCTGGTGCATGATAGCAAATGCTTGCGTGGTTCAGTGGTAAAGTGTCCGACTCCCGCACAGCGGACCTGGGTTTGATCCCGGCGGAGACCGGGTACTCTTTTTGGCATTTCCGGCGATAGCGGTTACGCGGCGACGGCGGCACCATCGCGAACCAAAACGGCTATTGGAATGATCCCATAACAGCTTACGCTGTAAAACCAGACACGCATTCACTATTGCAAAAATAACTGAAGTGTGCTCCTAGGGTATACCATGTTATCATAAAATATTGAAGCGATTACGCGTGTACAAGTACAAGATTAGCGCAGCAGAACTCGACGGCCAGTAGGCCCCGGCGGCGCGCAGTAAAACTATTCCGATAGCAGCACCACCACAATATTTTGTTAACACATGCCTCACCTGGATGCATGTCGTGCTTGCCGTCGGGCGTTCACTCGACGAGATTCTGTTGCACTCTAGTTCACAGACAGAAAGACAGTGGTATAAATTACAGGTGCAGCTAAATTGCACTTATGTTTAGAAGGAAGTGGAGCTGGTAAGGTGTGGTAGCGCGTGGAGCTAATAATCGGCAACATGTTCGATAAGAGAACATTTTTAATGAAAGCCAAACGGCGAGAAAAATGGAAAGAATTGCAGCGAAGAAAATGGTTGCAGCTGAATCACGATAGGGGTAATTGCGGATCGCTGAGTAAGAGCTTCGCCCCTTGCAGTGGACATAACTAAACTGTTGATGTTGGTAGTTGTGATAACAACGAGAAAAATTCTTAGTGTTGATATGTGTTTTGGAACCAGGGTCATTGTTTGAAACACCGAGAGATGTAGAGGAAATAATATTCCGCCACAGGTCACCTTGAACAAGACAACGGCTGCTGTGTGGCTCGACGAAAAGACGAAGCATGTCGCTAAGCAGAAGCTGCTCAGAGTCCGCACTGCTTTGTGGCCTCCAGCGGACTTTCTCACCAACAAAGTCCTTGAGGACATTTACGGCAAATTCCCCGAGAGCAACGACACTACCTTCACGAATCTATGGATCGCGGCCAGGCGGACTGGACGGAATCTCCTGGGCACCACGGCGGGAGTCTTTGCACAGAGCATAAGTGAGAGCACCGCACTGCCCTACGTTCAGTACATGCACCCACTGAATGAAGTGAGGCTCGCTGTGGGGGCCCTTGCTCCTCCACTGTACTACCGGGAAGGCACCAAGGCCATGCTGTATGGAGGCCTAGGGTACTTCTACGCGAAGAAACTCATCAACACGGTCGACAGCGCGGGAGCAAAAGTGAGTAGGAACAGGCGTTTGAACAAGACTCGTTAATTAAACAGTGCTTGAACGCGGGCGTACTGGAACATGTTTCTGTTGTTTCGCTGCGTTGCCGAGATGAACAGTTACTGATATGCAGATGAAGGGGTCACAGATAGATGAGAATTAGTTTTGTAATTGTGCGATACATTTCGAGGCTGTTGAGTTACGAAGCGCTTATCCTTGCAACGCCAAAAAGTTGTGGTAGCGCTCTTACGAAGCAGTGGCCCATTCAACTTTGGCCCAATCCTGGCATCATGGCAAAGTGCAACCCGATCCAAGGTTCACCCACTGTTCGAGCCAAGATTGGCCGTACAGTTTGCCATTGTAGAATCCAATGTAGTTCAAGCATAGAGCCAGTGCACAGCCATCCTGTATCCAGTCTTTCAAGAACGTCCAGTGCTCAGTCATTCTGTATCCAACATGTTTCAAGAACATCCAGTGCTCAGCCATTCTGTATCCAATGTGTTCCAAGAGTACCCAGTGCTCAGCCATTCTGTATCCAACGTGTTTCAAGAATACCCAGTGCTCAGCCATTCTGTATCCAACGTGTTTCAAGAATACCCAGTGCTTAGCCATTTTGTACCCAATGAGTTTCAAGAATATCCGGTGCTCAGCCATTTTGCATCCAGCGTGTTTCAAGCATAGCCTGTACTTAGCCATTCTGTTGCTTGTATTCTAGCTTACTGCCTATACAATTAGCAGCGAAGAAAATGTGATGGAAATAAGTGCGGGAAGGAAACTTCCTGCAGACACACGCAATGCGTAAACGAAAATATAATTTATTTAGTATACTATTTACAGTACTATTTTACTATTTACAATACAATTCTTGAACTGATGCAGGCATCAGTAGGGGTGCTCAGCTCCAGGGGCAGCAGCAGGAGGAGGGGCAGGGGCGGCAGGGGCTGCAGCAGGGGAAGGAGCAGGGGCAGCAGCAGCCGGACAGGAGGGGCCGACGGTGGACTTGCCAGGGACCTGAGGGCAAGGGTGGGGCAGGGAGAGGGCAGCAGTGGGCAGGCAATGATTCCTGCCCTGAAGGGAGGGATCATCGGGCTGCTCTGCTGCAAACGTTTCTGTGAAACGCCTCTTCCTGCCACCACCGCTGTCCACAGACCCTGGCAACCACTTAATGAAGTCCTGTGCTTGTGTCAGGTCGCCCCCCCCCCCTTTCGCACAGATGACATCTGCACACAAACATGCAAAGACCACAATTAGTACATACAGCATGCACCGTAAAGATCACCCACAATAGAGCAGGCAAACACATTCAACAAAAGAAAACCTTCAAGAGACTTAGTGAAATAAGTTGCTAAGTCTTTAGCACACAGTTTATCTGACAGAATTTGCAACCGCAGCCAACCTTATTGAATCCGAGGTTCACAGCATGCTCAGCGGCGAAATGCAGGATACGCAAAATAATGCTGCGGATAATTAAATGGTATCGCCTTCCCCGCCATGAAAATTCTTGATCCATTTACAGGATCTTCATCCCTGTTGCCTTCGTTGACATTCTTGTTTTTTCACCCCAACATAGCGTTAACGTCATCAGTGATGATCACACCATGTCTTTACTAACGGAGACATATTCAACTGTCTCACCCGCTGATGCTAAACGTGTAAGCTGCCTGGTGTGATGCAATTCATCGGCATGATCGTCAAGCAATTCACCTAAGCTGCCATTGGTGCTAGTGCAGAGCACACTTTCGCAATTTCTGAAAGGGCAGTGGTGACTGAGTATGTGGCTTTCATTGTAAAAAATGAAATCAGCCAACAGGGACGCCCAAGTTTCTTCGTTGTAGAAGTTGACAATTTATATGAAAGACACGATTTTGGCAAGGACAACCTCTTGTTATGCAAGCCATTTCGCTATAGAGGAGTTCGGCTGTACACACAATACTTCAACAATGCAAAAGGATGACTGAGGAAGCTTTACCTGTGACTATCCGGCATAACTTCAAATTGATGAATGCCCTCTTCCCCTTCCTGCTATGAAGGCTGTAAAGCACTTGGACGGGGTGCGCCATTACAGCCTTCATGGCATACGATGCCACCTCGCGCAGTGACTTCCCTCCTATTTGCAGGAGGTGCTTGCGCTGCAAAAGACAAAAATTGCCAGAGATGTGGAAATGAGCATTGTATGCGGCAATGTTTTCAAGTTGAAAAATCTACCCAATACTACCAGAATATAATTTATTGCCAAGTGAAGTGAACTTTTAGTCGAGTGCAAAGCAAAACATTTTTGCTGGAAGAGGTTTGTGACGCAGTGCCCTTTAATTGTAAATGTGCTCTACAACACCTTAGCGTTACTGGAATAAACACAAACACGAAATGCATCAGGTCTTGTCTGTTCTGTGCATTTCATGTTTGTGTTTCATAACCCTTAGCACAGTAACTATGTTTCATAGTAACTACCTTTCCAAGCTTTCACTATCACTTGTAAGCGCACCAACTCTACTCCCATGCAAATTGCCAATGCATAATTAGGGGATGTGACATTAGAGTGCAGGAAAGCCAGATCTACATACGTGTGGCACAAAACAGCTTAAAGGCGTACCGACATGATATTTTCAGACCTTCACATTTTGCGTTAAAGTGACTGACAACCAGTTTTTAAAGACGTAGTTTTGTGGTAACCAAAAGTTAACCCTCAGCAATGTTTGCACCTGCAGCTTCGCAAATTGTGAAAGCAGCCTATCATTGTGCTTCACAGGAGTGAGTGCAACTGCAGTTAACTGCCTACATTTTGGCCTTTTCAACCACTTTTGAAGATATAAAGCTGGTACAATAAGTTTGCATTGTCGTACAGACCTTCTTACATTTGTACAGCGTTTTTCCCCCAAATACACACCTACATCATGGCTGCCTGGCCCCCGTTATCATTATTCTGTCGATAGACTTACCAAGCCAACTCATCAAAAACAAAGGCAGTGCCACTTTCACTACAAACGAAGGCTTATCAGCATATTGTAAGGTAAAAAAAATAACAGAAAAATGTGGACTGCATTTCAATACTAATAAGAATACCATGAAATCCATACAATAATAGAAAGCCATGTGATAGGCCTCTTATTCATGGTAAATAAGGAACAGTGTCCTGAAAACGTAGGGAGACGTAGACACACCCCAAGTGCGGACTTTCAACTGGTAAGTTTATTGAGTGAACGAGTTCATGAACAGTTGAACTGCACATACACCTGGAAGGCAGTGAACAATTTATGACATGCACTCGTGGTTAGTTCAGGCGATAATAAACAATAATGAATTAACAAAAATAAAAACCATCGCGCTGCTCCGCTGTGAACGATTTGCGTGGTCTAAAAAGGAAATTTCTTCTAAGAAGACTATTGCAGGCTGACTAATGCAACCTGGTCCTGCTTTCTGTATTCTATAGGCCTCGCAAATTTCATGCGTCAATTGGTCTGTGAGGCGAAAAAGAATCTCGGTCCGACAGAATTCTGCAGTGCACTCTCAGTCATGGCAATGCATTGCCAAATGCAAGGCGCAAACAGTGCATTTTGGTGCTCCCTGAGGCCCACGTTTACACACTGCCCCGATTGTCCCACGTACACTCGGCCACAGGTGAGGGGGATCCTGTACACGATTGCAGTGGCGCAAGGCAAACACACATGTTAGTGTGCCTTACAGGGCAGACGCTACCTACTTTCTGGCTGAAAAGAACAAAACAAATCTATGCCATGCCACGATCCCCCCCCCCCCCTTCAACCTGTGCAAACGCTAGTGGATGTATGGCTAACGGCTTGCTTCTTGGTGCCGCATCTTTACTCTCCAAACTTTACTCTTCGCACAAGCTTTCCTTAAGACGCCAATAGCATGCTGTCTTGTGGAAAGTTCGTGCAAGAATTGAAGCATGCTATGGACACTAGCGTTCGCACAGGTTGAAACAAAAAAAGGGGGGGGGGGGGCGGGCGGAGGGGATCGTGGCATGGCATAGATTTTTTTTCAGCCAGAAAGTGGGTAGCATCTGCACAGCAGTTACAAAATGTGTGGAGAAAGGTGCAAATGCAAAAAAAGTCTGCCCTGTAAGGCACACTAATATGGGTGTGCCTTGCGCCACTGCAATCGTGTACAGCAACCCCCTCACCTGTGGCCGAGTGTACGTGGGACAATCAGGGCGGTGTGTAAACGTGCGCCTCAGGGAGCACCAAAATGCACTGTTTGCGCCTCGCTTTTGGCAATTCGGGTGCACTGCAGAATTCTCTCAGACCGAGAATCTTTTTCGCCACACAGACCAATTGACTCATGAAATTTGCGAGGCCTATAGAATACAGAAAGCAGGACCAGGTTGCTAAGTCAGCCTACAATAGTCTTCCAAGAAAGAGAAATTTCCTTTTTGGACCCCGCAAATCGTTGACAGCCGAGCAGTGTGATGTTTTTTTTAATTCATTCTTCTTTAGTATCACCTGATCTAACCACGAGTGCATGTCATGAATTGTTCACTGCCTTGCAAGTGCATGCACAGCTCAAGTGTTCATAAACTCGTTCATTCAATAAGTTTTCTAGTTGAAAGTCAGCACTTGTGGTGTGTAAAGTCTCCCTTCGTCTACGTTTTCAGTGCGCTGTTCCTTATTTACCATGAATCAATACCAAGTTGTTCCAGTTTGCCCTCCTCTTCAGGCCACTTATGTATCTTCATGTTTTTGCCATGTGGCGCGCCAAGGGTCATTTTTCGCAACTTTTGGGGAAGAATTAAAAAGAATGATGAGAAATGAGAAAAACATAGCTTATTTTAACCAGTAGGATAGGTCATTTTTGCACAAGCGGTTTTCTCAATTCATGTTCCGAGCAGTTGTCTGTCCCTTTACGTGAAGGTTCCGAACTCTGAAACCCCAGAAATATACTAGCAAACCCCAGAGTGCACTAAATACCTCATTTATACTAGTTTTTCTACAGCCAGGTTTCGTTTAGCTTTCTCCCTCTCATAACATCATGGCACAGAAGGCAACCACGTAAGACATCGGAAGGTTTGACACTTGCTTCGACTTGCTTGTCGAAAGAATGTTTTGGCTTCTACACAGAAGCCTTGTTCACTGACTATTATTGATTTCATTTAGCTACAACAGGCATATGGCCAACGACTGTCAGTGAACAAGGCTTCATGGGGAAGGCAGAACATATAACCCCTTCAACAACACTATTTTGGTCTGCATTACATTCATTGTGGGTTTAAACTGGGTGGGAAAAAGCCTGTGAGAAAACAAAACGGATGGCAACAAAGGTGAAAAAACATTAAACAATGCTATTTCCCCTTCACGGGGGCCATGTTCTCTCTGTGGCCAGCATCTGTTTTTGCCATGAATGTTGAATGCAATGGTTCGAGCTGTTCACAATTTGACCAACTTTCCCAACCCTTGTCATTACGGCATGAAAAATGGGGCACCCCCATTACAATACCGTATTTACTCGCATAATGAACGCACTTTTTTCCTTTGAAAATATGCGAAAGTTGGGGGGGGGGGTGCGTTTATTATGCAGGGTAAAATTTTGAATGATTTGTTTTGAATGATTTGTTTGAAAGAAAGCCGCAATTTCGTCCGCAAGGCGAACCATCGATTGCGATAGCAAATGCGCAGAGAGCTATACAAAGTAAGGATAGTAGTTCTATCGCCCGTATAAACTTCCAAAGTAATTTAACCAGCATGGTGTCAGCGCGCACAGGCAAACATGAACCAATCACACTCGATGACCGCGGACACTCACAGTCGAAATGCTGGTGTGAGGAAGCGCTGCAGCAACAGCGAGCGAAGTGACCTTCATGCCATATATCAATTCAACGCAAACTGAGCGGCGATAACGGAGTACGCTCAAAAGTATAAGCTGCCGTCGCACCTAGACTCAGCCTCCGACGCAGATCGTTTTCAAGATAGGGCACGCCCGGCTTCCTCGGCTACCTGCCGACAATATTAAAGAATTAGAGGCAGCCGTGCGGGATGAGGCTGTGGCTGCCACCTTGGTTTGTACTGCCCTTTTATTTGTAATTATGAGGCTATGTAACATGTGGAAGTTCTGTGCTGTTTCATGAAACATGGTGTGGGTTCTATGTGAAGGAACTTTGCATCACACACACTGAAGAGTTCATGGAAATAATTTGTTCCCTACTGTATAGTTTCTAATGACATATTTGGTCTGGACCTTAGTTTCTTTTACATGCATCTAAGCGTACACTAGTGTTCTTGCAATGAGACCTCATCGAAATGTGACCCTGACTGCCAGAATCAAATCTTTCACCTCGAGCTAAGCACCGCAACGCCATAGGCACTGAGCTGCCATAGTGGCTTGCTGAATCGGTGATTTCCAACAGCTCTCCGTAGAGATACATTCATGAAGCAGGAGTAAATCGTTAAGTTAATAAAAATCTATTGCTGATATAAAATGCAAACTGTGGCAGCTTTCTATAGAAGGACACAATGTAGAGCACTTGTGAATAAATTCTTTTTGTTAGACGAGTTGGCACATCGTGAATGATAAATAGCAGTGCAAACAAGTGGGACACAGTACAGGAAAAGGGGTGCAATGATGTTCGGTATATACTGTATTTACCTCATTTTAATCTACAGTTTTGTTTTCTAAAGAATAGAGTTTGAAAATTGCATTGCAGTCGGATATGTAATGAAAACCACATTTGCAGCAAGTCTAGTGTACCTGTTGTCGAATTGCCTGATTGCACTAACATTTTTTTTCTTGTGCTACAAGCCCATGAAACAAACTACTAAACTATCCAGTTTCATGCAATGGTTCAAAGCATTTTCTAGAGCACTAGCAATTCTTTACATCTTTACACAATGCACCAACAGCTCCCCAACAGCTCCTCGGAACTGGTTTTGGCACGTAAAACCCCAGAAAGGACAGTTAACTTTCCCCGCTGAGACTGTTGGATGGCACAGCAACCTTTTGCACACGAGTGCATTGACGCATGGCAGTTTTCATACTTGCAGGCTTCTCTCCACGAGAAAAAAAAACATGATGTGGACCTTGCTAGAAGCATGTCACTCTAATATATCATACAACTTCCTGATCAACACCCTAACAGATAGATGACTAAATTAAAAGCGTTAGCTATAACTAATTAGGTGCCAAGGGCTAATAAATTACTGCCCATTTCTCAACTGGACTCTGAATAACATGCACTTGGTTTTATTTGTGTAAAATTATCTGTGTATTTTTAAAGCTTGTTACATAACAGCTGGGACACTATACCATCAGGGTTTTTTTTGTTACAGAGGGTAGTGGTCACAGGTATAAGGATTAGGTACAACACAATGTCATTCCTACTTATCCAATGTTAGCTGTTGCAATAATACGAGAAAAAAGAACCGTATTAATGCGACACAATATTAGGTCAAAACAAAAGGAAAGCGTGGTACAGTAATTGGTACATTTAGCATATGAGCACTTAATACAGCCATGAGACAGTGAAAGGGCTGCAACAATACATTGCAGTTACTGCCCTCATAAACTCATAATCTTGAACTTAAACTGTTTGAATGAGATGACAATACTACTTATTTGATTTACTTGGTATATACGAGTTCAAGGTACAAGTTCAACAGTCAGTTAAGACAGCCGAGCATAAGGTTAGCCGTGATATGTACGTCAAACTTCTACAGGGTGCTGAATAATTTCGCTACACCTGTTCGAAAAAAGGTTTTGCACTCATCACTGCACTGTTCTTGCTCAAATTTTGCAGAACGATCACATTTTGGGGTCGCCTTCGTTGAGTATGACACTTACCACAGTTAATTGCCTGGTGCTTTTAGAAAAAAAAGTGAGAATCTGCCTTCACTTGTGGGGATGTGACCTGCTGCAACGAGAGCACTAGCATAAACTTGTGTCGCTGCCTGCTGTAGAAAGCAGCTGGTCAGGGAGGTTTGCCACATGTTCCAGGAGCAGGCAACATGCGGCAAACCTCCCTGACCAGCTACTTAACGAAACTTAACACCCATGAATATTGTATATGTAATGAAATTTCAGTCTCGCGAAGAACAAAAATCGTCTGTGTGGAAACGCGACTGTCACGAATAAGCAATTGGTGCAAAAGTTAGGTGCAGAACTATTACTACTGACGTAAACCACCTCATGACTTACCGAGAAGCGTGTTGACTGCTGCACATTATCTCATAATTTCTGCCTAAGGAAGCTGGCATGACATCAGAATCGCCGCGCGTATAAGGAGCCATTCTGCGCCTAGTCTCCGCGTCTAGTACGGGGCACGCTGCAATTGAGAAGTTTTTTTCTATGCACCGAATCTGTTTTAGAGGTTTTGCTAAAGATCCACGTGTGCCACAAGCGCTCCGCTATTTACATGCGCCGTTTGATTCATGTGGTCGATCCACTGCATAAGGCTGGAGCTCTCTGTGCAAGCATGCGAAATCGGCGGTTTCATTAGAGCATGTATCCTTTTGCACGAGGTACAATTAAGCTCGTCTCCCATGGAGAGCAAAGCTAGCGGAAGGCGGTGAAAGTTTAGGCTAAGTTGTGAACAACACGTGGCTGAAGCGAAGTGTTACGTGATCTCATATTGTGGCACTAACACGCACCACTCGTACTGAACGAACAGGGAGCCATTAGGCCACGCCGAGCCCTAAAGATGTCTCTTAGATTATTTTTCAGGTGCTTTAATGTTCGCATAGAATCCACATGGCTTTGTTTGGCACCACCGCCGCAGTGACGTCGGAATTTCTCGCGAAAACGGCTAATTTATTTCCTGGCCGGCACGGTTGCGTGTAGACTCCGCTGCCCTAAACGATGCAGGAGATGAAGTGCTTGTGGCCGGGTAACACGCGCATAGATCCCCGACAGACCTCATTCAAGATCTATAGTGTAGCTATATCGCGCAAGTCGTGCATGAAATCTACGCCCAGCGTCTTTCTGTGCATCAAAAAAAGCGGTCTAGTCAATGCCATTCCGGAGTATATAACATGCGCGCATGATTGAACTCATCTCGAGCGCACGTAGTACGCGACCGATCGGCCTAGCCACACGTGCGCTCGCTGCATATTTGGCACGCGCCATTAACTACGCAAATACTCGCACACGACGTTGACCCGTAGATGAGAATGCACATAAGGTACAATCACGACAAGAAAACTCTCGTATTAAAAAATGCATACTCACGCACACATTGACTTCAGTCTCCTCGGTTACCACGTTGCGCATAAGGCAAGGCTGTCGTCGATGGCGATGACGATGGCGCAAATTCCGGGACGAAAGGAGAGAGAGGAAATCGAGGAACCGACGCTCTCTTTTTTCTTTTTTTTTTGAGTCACCTCTCGAATCGCCAGTGCAAAAGTACATTATTATTTAATTAATTACGGCGGATGATACGCAATAAAAACAAGCATACCGGGAAGCGCGTTCAAGTCGCGTGGGTCGCACCGGAATCATTGAATGACAAAAACGAAAAAAAATGTATACTAATATTTGTATTAATTCGATCCGCAATCCGGCTTTCCGTGGCTGTAGAGTGTACTAGTAGCTGCTTCGCTACGGTTTGCAGGTGGTGTAGGTGAATCGAACGTAGCTTTGACACGTTCTATTCACCTGTATTAACAGCTCATTCGTTTCAGCGGTGCAGCAATGGCGCCTTTGAACACCCTATGAGAAATCCGCCGTTCGTTTCAAAATATACAGGAAAGGTGCAGGGCTGGTTCGCGATTTTGCTGCGCCCTTTCTACTGTCGATGCCGACTTTGTGCAGTCGTGCAGGTACAGTGTCCTAGAATGTACACATACCTTATATTCTAATAGACTGTGGTACAGGTGCGAAGCAGCAGCGCAGCAGACGACACAGCACACATGCACAAGCGCCGTTAAAACCCAGCTTACGGCTATCTGCCGTGTCTAGACAAGCGCGGATATATTAACGTCTTCGAAGCCGATTACACCAGCAGCTCAAGACCTATTTAACGCAAGCCGTGCACATTGGTCGGACAAAACACACACCTGCACCGGGTCAGCACTTCGGTATTTGTTTCGTGTGCCGCGCTTTTCGTGAATCGGTGCGCGAACTGGTTCACAGTGGTGCAGGCGAATCGAACGGGCCTTTAAAAAAATCCGTTCGCTTCATGGAAGAACGGAAAAAAAATGTCGCAGTTTCGCCCGAAAGGCGAAGCATCAATGGCGATAGCGAATTAGCAGAGAGCTATTCGGAGTAGGGATAGTAGCTTTATCGGCTGCATAAAGTTGGACACATTCACTACTAACTGAATTAACAAGCGTGGTGTCAGCGCGCACAAGCACACATGAATAAATCACACTCGATGACCGCAGACAACCACTGTCAAAACGCTGGCAGCAAGCGCAGCTGCCGCAGCGAGCGAGCGAAGGTTCGTGCGGTTTATCGCTTCAAGGGAAAACTGAGCGGCCGAATGCACAGCATACAAAGGTCAGAGCCGTTTGGAGGTCGCTTGCAAGATACGGTGCGCGCGACAACACCGGCAGCCCCAGGGGCGGATCCAGGTTTTTTCTGAGGGGGGGGGGGGGGGGGGTCAGCTTCTGTCGATGATGATGATGATAGCCTTTCTTATTTACCAAAATTTATAGTTTTTCCTCACGATAAACCCGCGTTTTGTACGGCTAAATCAAAACCTGTAGCCCTCCGTGGTGGCTCAGTCAGCTCAGGCGTTGAGCACGAGATAGCGGGATCAAATACAGGCCGCGGCGGCCGCATTTCGATGGAGGCGAAATGCAAAAACGCCCGTGTTCTTGCATTGTAGTGCAGGTTAAAGAACCCCCAGGTGGTCAAAATTAATCCGGAGCCTTCCACTACGGCGTGCCTCATAATCAGAACTGGTTTTGGCACGTAAAACCCCCGAAAGAGGAAGAAGACCTGTAGCGAAGCCAGGTATCGGTTTCTCTGAGCTTATAGGAAAAGGACGTTACCCAATACAGCCATGTGCTTGGCGGCTGAGCCTGATAATACAGGGTGTTAAAAACTAAGCTTTATGGTTTTCTTAAAGTTAGGCACTGGGAGGCATGCGAAGACTACCTGTGCAAATAAGTTATGTGGCTAAGGGGGCACAAAGTGAGATGATAATTATCGCTGTGAGCAGCCCAATTAACTAGAATTGAACAATTATTTTTTGTTGACTGCAGTAAGTGGGTATGTCTGTATTGAAAACTTAGAGACAGTCGAGTTTCTACACAGTATCAGTCGGAAGAATTATTCTAGCGTGTCCGTGCTCCCAGATATCAGACTACAAATTTCAATTGTCGTACTGTGCAGAATAATCGAGAATAAAGACGCGACAATTCTCATGAATTCCCGTGAATGATCTTGAAGCTCAGTGACCACTTCTGTGGAGGGATGGCGGTGCCATCTTCTTACTTGAGTCGTGGTGGTGTGTTGGCTGGAGGAACGTTCTTGAATACGGGCGTAACGGTCCGCTCCAACGCAGCAACCACTACGCTGGTTGTTTACGATATGCGAATCACCGCGTATGAAGACTCACGACGCCACCTACAAGAATAACGATGTGGCGTAGTAGGCGAGAGCGCGAGCCAGCGTCTTCATGTTTTGTTTCCCACGCGACGTCATCCTTTTACACAAGGCGCGCATCTGCTCCCGTTTCTCTAACCACGCGACGCCTAAGGGGCTTTACGCGACGCCATCCTAGGCCCGCGCTCTGGCGTTGGCCGCTGACGTCACGCTCCCCCACTTCGCAGCCGCGGCCCGAGACTTCGCGCCGCTCCGTGAGAATGCCCACTCAGATAAACGGATCCGGTGGGCTTGAGCCTCCTGTGCTTAATGTACGACAATAAAACTGCGAAGTTACAATGAAAAACTTGTAGCGTACGAACGGTACTGTGCTCGTACTGGATAATGTCAACGTGTAACTGTGATCACAATGAGTGCTACAGTTTAAAAACGTTGCCTATGCGTAGTTCTTAGTTTAGCTGTTGTTAATATTTATATATGAACACTTCAGCAAGAGATCTCGTTCATTAAGCAGGTTGGTCGCGGAACCCATGACAGCCAATGAGGCAACCATTGACACCCCAAGGGGAAACTAAGTTAATCAGGCGCGAAGGCGCTCGAGCGGACCTCGGCGTGTTTGGCAAAAGGGACGTCCCCTCGTTCATTCGGCGCCACAGACGGGACGAGTAAGGCACGGCAGCCGCCAGGAGGTCCATGAGAAAAAATAACTACGGCAACTTCGCGACACCACACTCCTACGGAATACAACTAAGCTTGTGTGCGAGCTAGCTTTACTTCTACAGGGCTGATACCACTGGTACTCGCGAAAAATACTTTTGAAGAATGCTGGTGGCCATATTTTTCTTTTTTTGCGATAGGGCCATCCCCTTGTCAGCGAGGGGGCGATGCAGAAATCTGAGGGGGGAGGGGGTCAGGACATCCGGACATCCCCCCTGGATCCGCGCCTGGGCAGCCCGTACCGGCGCAAACATAATAAAGAACCAAGCGCAAAGTACATGAACGCATTTGTTGGCAGAGTAAAAGCCGCCTCCCCCCCCCCCTCCCTTCCGCGCTTCCTTCCCGCTTTGCTCCTTTCGCGTGGAAGATTGCGTCGCCAGTTCCCCTTGCGCCCGGTTGCAAGATTTTATCGCCCTTGGACTTTATACGGAACCTCACGCCGACGACGGCAGAAATCTGCTTGAAGTGTCCATATAATTGCTATCGCAATAAAAACTTCCTTCATGGAGGAAAAAATTTTTCTTCCTCCAGGAAAAAATTTTCTTCCTCCATGGTTCGATTCAATTCGGCTCATGCGTTGGCAGGTCGGCGGCTCCTTGCTGTGACTGAATGCCCCACTGCACTGCTGCTGTCCACGCTTTCGCCTCGCCGTCGTCTTGCGTTTTTCGGCACGGGCTACAGCATTGCGGTTTCGGCATCTGACTCATCCCTCTCGCTCATCATGCCCTCCAAGTGGAGGAAATGTCGAGTCGTAAGAAAGGAATACAACAAGATAATGAATGAGCTAGGACTCGCGCAGCTTGTTGGCCTTCCTTGTCCAACGACGAAGCTGCAAGCTTCACCTCTGCCGACAGTTCTCGTGTAGCGCGACTTTCGCATCCGAAGCCGGGAACCAGCAGACAATCGTGAAGTTCAATTTCCATGGATGACGGTGGTGAGCCTCCGTTCAAACGGTTGAACAAGCGTTCGAGAAGTGAAGCCTTTGTTGACGACGTCTGTAGACAAAAAGCTCCTTTTGTAGAATGCCAATCAGATAGTGCGTGTACGTCCTCATGTGAGCACAGCGACTGATAGCAGCTCAAGTGACAAAGGAGGTCCCCAAGGTAGCAATTCAAGTGATGAGTCTGATGACTTTCTCGCTTCAGACAGCTTCACTGGGCCAGATGAGGGAATAGCCTTCACTTGTAGTCTAACGCTCTCTCATGTACTTTCCGAACAACTGTCTGCAAGTGAAGAGCTTGCTGTAATTGCTTCCAAACATAATATGACGCATGCATGCATTAACGATGTCCTCGATTTCTGCCGACGAAGAGGCATCTCTGACCTTCCAAAAGATGCTAGGACAGTTTTGAAAACTGAGCGCAAAGCTCAGGTGGAGCAAAATGGCTCATTTGTGCACTTTGGCCTTGCAGAAGGAATTCGTCAAGTGTTGCAGCCGGGGCAAGTAGTTCCAAGTGAACTGAAGCTACAAGGCAACATTGACGGAGTCCCTCTTTACAAAAGTAGCCAGCTTGCCTTTTGGTCCATTTTGTGCCGCATAAAAATGTGAAGGCATCACCGCCATTTCTTGTCAGTGTGTACGTACTGTGGTGCAGGGAAGACGCTATGTCTGCAGGATTACCTAGAGCCATATGTGCAAGAAGTCTCCGACGTAACCTCTGAGGGGTTAAGCATAGGAGGTGCTAGTGTTCGGGTGAGCATTGGAGCCATGGTTTGCGATGCTCCTGCAAGGAGCTACGTCAAATGTATTGTTGGCCACACTGGCTATTATGCGTGCGAGCGATGCAACCAAAAAGGGCAGCACATTGAAAACAGGGTGACATTTCCCAATGTTCATGCAGCAGCACGATTGCATCATTTCGGTCTCAAGAGAACAAGCGCCACCATTGTGGGGTTTTCCAGTGATAAGTGCCCTGTTTGTGCTACCTTAATATATTCTCAAAACTGGCTCAAATATATTCTCAATTCATTTCTGTAATTGGCATGCTTTATATAGAGCTGCTTTGTTTTAGAACAGATCCCATTCTGTGCAATCCCATTCTGTACGAATAAAGCGTTGGAATGCATACAGTCTAGTGCTGCAAGGTATGTCCTGGGGCGGTACAATCGGTTTGATAGTGCAACGGAATGAAAAAGAAATCTAGGATGGACTCCTCTAAGCAAACGCCGCAAAAATCTTCGCCTCAAGCTTTTTTTACGCTATATATAATAATCAAACTGGAATCAAGGCCTCGTCATATCTGCGTCCTCCATATTACTTGTCCACCCGAAGAGACCATGTGGTCAAGGTTCGGGAGTATGCCCCCAGGACTAACCTCTTTAAGTTTTCTTTCTTTCCGAGGACCATATCGGAGTGGAATTTGTTACCGGCTGAGGCTGTGAGCCAAAACTCTGTCGATTTGTTTTATTCTGTATTATGCCCCTCGCAATAATGCCAATGGCGCTGCGAGTTTTTTTTTTTAATAAAAGAAAAAAAAGAACCAGCATAAAATCCAGGAGGACAGAAGCAAAACAAGTGACAGAATAAGAGTTAGACTTGGAGATATTAGTTTATCTTCACAATGCCCAACATGGCATTTTTGACACACAAGAGTTCGGTAGCTCAAAATGCTGATGTAAGGGTGGGAAAGTTTGCGAAATTCACGCTAGTGTCTTCGACACACTGAACCATAGCTTAAATTGCAGGTAGCTCAGATAGTCAATTTATAATTAATTACTAAGTTAAAAAGACTTTTTTTCAGGTGGGGGGAGGATACAAATGTACTTTCTAGGTGACAAAGTTTAAGTTGTTTTTAATCTTCTTTTATTATTTGTTTGTTTTTTGTTTTGTTTTAGCAAAATGGGTTTTAGGCTTTCTGGGGTTATTCAAAAGATATATCGCAACTAAATCTTTTGTATGTGAGTGATCCCTGCAGCCACATCTCACCTTAACAAGGTTCATAGGTTATTCTAAATGTCTGCATTCTTTATCAGTGAGAAAAACAGATGTCATGCTTGCATTTCAGGAGCTGTGTTTCTTAATTAGTACATTTCCAGAAGCTCATTTTCAAGAGTTGTACATGCCTTTCCCATCTCATGCACATCATAAAAACTGGAGGTATAGCTGCATTCACAACAATGAAAGAATAAATGGCCACCTGTGTACCCATGGGCAGCAAAAGCAACGTTCACGGATTCTATCATTGATGCACTGATCAATGAATGTAAACCCTGCCACATGTAAAAGGGCTCTGCAAATTATTTCTGTGGCATGTGAACTCTGTGGCATATTTTGTCATGTAGCCACCCTTGAATTGGTTTGCAATATGGCTACAGAAGCCATCAAGCTTGCTGTGTGCTGAAAACCGTCGATTCACATTGGGCCCCTTCTCTACTTTCTTGTGCAAAAATGCACAAATATTAGATTATTTCGTTGTTTATTCTTCTCTGTTGTCATCACCTTGACGTGCATATTGCTGCCCATCTCATTTTTTTTCACAGTCACTGTGCCACCACATCAGTGGCACTACTGAAATGCCCGTCAGCTTCCAGGCAACAAATTCCTTGCTGACACCTCTATTCATTTGAGTGAATGCAGCACTCTTTCAAGACATTAATAACAACATGCCTAATGCTTGAAAAATGAGCTGCAGTGAGGTGCAGCAATGTAGTTCTGCATAGATTGCAACATATTTGGGGCTAAGCCTGACAGTGACTACATAATAGAGCAGGTTGGTCATCATTCAGCACCTTGCCTATCTAAGCCTCACATCTTAATGGCAGCAGCTCTTGCTGCTTCCACACATGTGGAAAGCTAGCGTGAACACAGTATATAAATCTGCATCTATGCATGCAGCATGCACATTGTCACTGGAGCAGCCTTTTGGTGTGCATTAGCACAATGGAAGCACCACATTAATCCACACTCAATTTTACATTATCTCAAGCTGTGCCATGGAAGATGAGAGATGGCACAATTACTGTATCTGTGATGCGTCATGGCATGTCCTTATAGTTGTCATGCACATGTCATCTTCGACATGATGCCCCTTATGAATGAAGCAACAGCTTAACCACTGCCTTTCAGTATACGTAGCATAGGGACACTAAAGAGCGAAACTAAGTCATCTTAGACTGACTTAGGTTGACTTTTACTGCAGAATATAAAGGCCAAATGTTTTTTTTTCTTTTTTAATGTCGTATTGGTGCATCAATGTGGTAGTATGAAAGATTTCAGTGTGTTCCCTCATATTCAGGATGTGTTAAGACAGGGGAAGTACTTAAAAGTTCCTAAGGTTATTTTTTCGCTTCTTTAGAATGAAGTCATTCTTGACCAGATAAACAAGTAGACCCGAGTAGGTCTTGTCAAAATTGAAGACATCACAGTGAGCCTGGTGCTATAGAACTTCACCGCAGCACTACCACTCGTCTTCCAATTTTGTTTCTTCACGGACTTGCCAAGCAGCCTCTTTTGTTAACAGGGGCCGTTTTGCTATTGCAGTGCATAATTTACGAATACAGCCTAACTTGGTAGTCCCCTTTAGCACACCTATAATGTAAAGTGTAAAATTGCTGTTACAGTTGAGCCTTATCTGAGGTGAGTACATGGTTATGAAAACAGACACCAGAAACATGAGAATTTTTCTGTGTGCATTGGCATGGGAGATAATGACGATTTGGTTAGAGTGAATGCAATAGCCACTTAATTGGGCTTGCATTTCTTAGGTCTAGTTACAATCACTACCACAAAGTGTATGTTAATTGCAAACACCTACTGCACTTCCTTCAAGCAACTGGTAGCAGGATTCTCACACATAACTTCTACACTGTAAACAGTTTAGAATGTATACATAAGTAGGAACAGCTGATGGTTTGGTGTGGTAATTAACATGATGAAACAGCACTGAAGACAAACACAAAAGAAGAAACAGATAATGCAGTGACTATAAACTAAAGTTTATTTGAAATGTGTGTGCCATTTCATCAGGTTACCACACGAACTTTCCAGTTGTCATTAGTTTTGCAGATTTTAAGCTGTTTGCAGTGCTAAAGATGAACACCACACAAAGAAACAACAAGCTTTTTAATAAACTGTAGTTCACATAAAATGGCATTTAGAAGCCTAGTTGGTGCATATGAAACATAATTTAAGAACCCCCCCCCCCAAAAAAAAAGCAGACATGGCACGAAAGAAAGAGTAGACAAGGGACAAGCGTTTTGGGGGTTTAGAGTTGTGACTACATATGTATCAGATGGTGCAACACTCAGGAAAGAGGCCTTGTGATATATAATTGCCATGGAAGTTTACATTGCCTTCTGTATGGATAACACTGAAAATACTACTCGATCCTACCAGCAGTGGCCACAATGTAATGAATGTGGGCAAAATGCAAAATAATGCTTGTGTATAATGCACTTTGGCTGCATGTTGGACTCCCAGGAGGTCAAAATGAATCCATTTTCTTCCACCACACCATTTATCACAGCTACATGCATACACGCCTGTTGCTTAGGGACATCAAACCCCATGAATGAAATCTTTTTATGCACAGCATTTGGTCACTTGTATGAGCTGTTATTATTGTGCACAGTGTAATGGATGACTGTGGCATTTTTTTGATGATGAATTCAAAAGTCTGTGATGACACGTGAGTATGTGTATGTTTCGTGTTATATGATTTGTTGCCATACAAACTTCTAACATGTTTTAATCCAGGCACATTAGCCTCAACCTCACTTCACCAATGCTGCTATATAGTCGCCTGTTAAGACAGGGGGCGGCCTATACTGCAAGCTCACCCTCCGCTAAGTACAAAATAACTTATTAGTCACGGCTAGGTTGCGTGTGCCGCCGCCCGATTCAAAGGGTGCAGCCTTATCCACCCATCCATCCACACTTTTGTGAGCATGTCTCGGAATGTCCCCGATCGCGGGATCGAATCCCGGCCACGGCGGCCCATTTCGATGGGGGCAAAATGCGAAAACACCAGTGCACGTTAAAGAACCCCAGGTTGTCCAAATTTCCGGAGTCCCCCACTACGGCGTGCCTCATAATCAGATCGTGGTTTTGGCACGTAAAACCCCACAATTTAATTGTTTTCTTCGGAAGTCCCCCAGAAATGCTAACACTTCAGCAGCATTTCTCCCAATAACCACAGATTAATCGGGGTGAAAACGCATGGAATTACAAACGGTAACCGCGCATTAATAAGCAACATAAAAAAGGAAAAGGGGAAAAAAGGTAAAGAGGAGGATTCGAACACGCGTCTTGCTGAGAATGGTGATAAGGTATCCGCACCCCACGCACACGACCACTTTCACGAAGCAGCCAGTGGTGCATTTTACGTAGAAATATATATATATATATATATATTTATTTTTTCATCAGTTTTTGGGTTTACAGAATCAGTCACGCTTAAACATCTCTTTAAGGTTCGATTTGATAAGAAAGACATTGCATCGAGATGCCGTCGACAGCAATGATCGAGTCAAGTGCCTTTTCTGCCGACGGCGCCAAGAAAAGGACCAAATTTGCTATTCCATCGGCTGTCGCGCGAAAACTTGGAAGCATAGCATTCTACCGAACATTGCAAGGTCGCACTGTTTTTTGTCTGCTTCTGCCCAAAGTGACGCGACACAAATTTTGAGTGCTCATGTACACGCTTCAAGCACTCGGCAACCGCCCATACATGGAGCCACTTGCGATTACTGTACTACGTAATCCTCTGACCGTAATGCAAGCATACGTTCCTGGTAATTAATTTTTATCATAAGGTCATTCACAAACCATTGCTTAATTGTCACGTGTGGAGCACACTTAAGCGGCAGGCGCCAGTATATACCCGTGCCCTGCTGTGAACAACCCGCGGTCTGTCACAGCAAATCGATCAGCCCGTCCCCCGTGACAGATAAGCATATCAGCGAAGCTGTTATTAAATCTCAACGAAAGTAGCATCGTCAAGCGAACTAATTAATTAACCAACGTGGTATCAGCTCTGTTGAAGGGGTCACAGCTTGCACACGTATTTCTGGTTCCTGCGCATCTTGCCTGTAATCAGTGCATTAGTCTTTCAAACATGCTATTTAACCTTAGCAAGTCGTACCAGAAAGTATTAAAAATTGATAAGGCGTAAATTGGCTTATTACGGACCAATGTAGCCCAAAGATAGCCAACTTAGTAACCCATGTTGGAAAGTCCATATGAAAGTTGGTCCAATAATTCCCGCCTTGTTAAATGGACGAGCTAATATTGTTTACTGAATGTGTAATGCGGCCCAGCTTTGGATCTCTATCAGAATGGTACAGCCTATATTCGCGCCACACTGTTAACCTTAGGCCATCACTCGGCCAGGAAGTGCCAATACGTATCGAACGTTGGTCCGAGCTGACGTGCCGCCTGGGCACTGATGCAAATATTCTTCTGCGGTGTGGTACAGTCCGTCATTACGGATGCTCTTGGTGCCCTGGAAGCTTTCAAAACAGGTCGCATTGATAACTCTGTTCAGCTTGAAAAATAAAAAAAAAAATGTGGTTGATCCCTCTTATATAGGAATCGGTATAGAACACGAAAGTGAAACGTGTCTTCACAGAAGTAGTGTAATGTTTATTGCACATTGATATATAATGTCTATTGGTGTTTTGTGGCTAAAGCGCCCTTAGGCGTTGATGCACCCACGCTGACGCCTGGTGGCACGTCTCCTCCATCACGACTACCAACGTCGATGACCATGAGCAACCGTCGTGCATATGGAAGCTGCACTACGCTGCACACGCTAGCACAACGCGAAAGACGAAGCACGTAACTGACACACTAATACAACGCGCAAGACAAAGCACGTAACTGAATCGTCACCGAGTCAAATCAGCGCGTACAGCGCGTCGTAATTGCAGCCTCCGCGATCAACTTCAGAAACATTTTCAGAGCTAATTGCGGAGGCCACGCTCCGCTGTGCTGAGTACGGTGAACGCCACCTAGGTGGCGTTGGTAGTGCTTCTTGATGCCAGCGTCCCTTCGAATGCTGGCATCGAGGCGTCGTAGTACTGAGACCACCGAAGCGTTCACTGTCGGTGCGCGTTAAGGCCGGAATACATGGAGCGAATAACCGGCGTCCGAGCGAAGAACTTCGTCGGGCGGCGAACGTCCGACGGCCGGCGTCAAGAAATTTGCCGTCCGCAGCCGATCTGCCTGTCCAAACATTTTCGTCGGGCGAACGCCGCCGCCGGAAGCGTCTAGCGCGCAGCGGTGGACGACAGCCAATCAGGAGGCACTAGTTCCGGTCGCAATGCATGCTGGTGTTTCGCGCGCGCGCGCCTTTTCGCGTCGTCTGCAATCGCGTTGGTGTTGCCGTGTCTGCATGTCTCTGCACCGATTGAGTAGTTCCTAGTATGATCTCTCAGGAATCGCGTTGTATTTGTACATCCCATATCCGCTGATCTGCGAGGAAACAGACAAGCAGTGCAAGCTCTCTACAACAACCTTCAACAGAAATCTTCTGATCTCAGAGGCCACATGCTGTCGTCATGCCTATCTCCCGACTTCCCCGATAGATGGCGTTGGCATCGGATATTTCTTTCGCTAGGCTTAGACGCGTTCGAAACGAGAAGCGATCTCGAAAACTACTCAAGGTTATCCATAATACTCTGTCGTCGAAGCGGCCTGAGACTAAGCGAAAGCCGTTTACGCAGTCATTTGCTTCCAACTAAGTGAATTCTACAAGGACAACGCCAAATTCAGTTCGAAGCGGGCGGCCGGGACCGCCGCCAACACGGCGGCCAACGCGCGGCGGCGTTCGCCGCATGTATTGCAACACAGCAAACATCCTGCGTCGTGTCGCCGCGTCGTTACTTGACGCGTGAAGTTCGTCGAGAAAGTTCGCTCCATGTATCCCGGGCTTTAGTGTCATAATGCAGTACTTCTCTTTTCTGCTCGTAGGCGGCGGCACCGCCCCGAGCAAGAGCGCGGGTACACGGAGGAGTGTTAGATATATAAGGCGCGTCTGTGTAGCTCTCTGCGAATGCGTTTGTGGCGCAATGGGTTAAACGCTCGGCGATCTATCGTCGCGGACCGAGAGGTCGTGGGTTCGATTCCCAAATTTTGCATGTTTGTGGAACTTTTTCTTCTGGTTTCTTTCTTTGTATTATGTTCTATGACGTATTTCCGTTTCCGTGACGGAAATACGTCAGTGAAGTCTTGGTGGACCCCGGAATAAAACACTTTCGTGTTAAAAGAATCAGGAGAATTCGGAGATCGCTCTGAAGCGACGATGTTCGCAAAGTGTTAATTGGTGAATTGTCCTGATGTAGCGGCCACGATGTTTCAGTCCACAACTGCCGTCTGTACTCGCGGAATGAGCAAAGCAAACGCCGCAGAATGACCTTGGTGTCTTTCTGAATGATTATCTGTCTCTCTGACAACAACTCGTTTTGCACGATATATTTCACAGTTAAAAAAATTACACCATCTTCCCGTAGGGGAACCCTGAGTAGTATGCGAAGCAGTCATAGGGTCGACTCAAGGTAGTTTTATCAGCTGTATAAACTTGGACATGCAGCAGCACCAGCACCAGCAACGCGCAGAACTGTTGTCGACATCGTCGGC
Organism: Dermacentor silvarum; assembly: GCF_013339745.2. Classification (NCBI taxonomy): domain Eukaryota; kingdom Metazoa; phylum Arthropoda; class Arachnida; order Ixodida; family Ixodidae; genus Dermacentor; species Dermacentor silvarum. The sequence goes on from NC_051157.2 coordinate 144,572,688, forward strand.
GTTTGGCCCGCGTTCGCACTGAACGCGCGCGGCGTTGGTGACTGTTGCCGGTGCCTCTGGGGCGCCTACCGTCGCGTCTCTAACCTAAGCTGCTTCGCATTATCGCGCGCGGAGCCGCAGTAGAGCACTGCACGGGCTCGGGCACGGCGTGTGCTTTTTGACCCGGGCCCGGGCCGGGCTCGGGCTTTCTGGTGGTGTGCATGTAACATGCAGCGAGTTATTCTCGGGCTTCTCAACTCTGAAAAACATGTATTTTTCGGTCTCGGGCCGGGTTCGGGCCGGTTTCGAGCCGGGCTCGGGCCGGGCTCGGGCCTAAGGTAAAGGGGTTGCGGGCCGGGCCGGGCGGGTAACGTAGAATATTTCCGGGCCCGGGCCGGGCCCGGGTCTCGCCATGAATGTTTTGATCGGGCTCGGGCGGGCAGCCCAGCGTAAAAACAGGTCCGGGCCGGGCCCGGGCTGAAAAAATCGGCCCGTGCAGTGCTCTAAGCCGCAGGTGTTGCCATTCGTTGCGCAATCTGGAGAGGAGAGGAGCGTCGGAGAGGAGAGGAGGAATGCCGAGAGGAGATGAGACTAGGAGAGGAGAGGAGGGGGAGGAGGATGCGCATTAGAGGTGTGGACGCACGGCGGTTGGATAGATGGAGGGATGTAGGGAGGGAGGGATTGACATAGCCCCGAGCATAAGATGCTTCGCATCTAAAAAGCTCTAAGTATGATTTTACTTTTGGCTTAGGATGTAATGGCTCCCCTTTCCTTGTCAACAATGCAGACATTACTGGCAGTTCTGGTGCTTGAATTCTTGGTAGCACTGAAAAATTCACATCTCATCTCAAGAGCTAACACATGAAACAAGTTGGAGGTGCGATGATGTCCTGGCACAGCTGCATCCGCGGCTCGTAAATAGAATTCATCAACCTTGGCACTGCATTTGCGCAAAGTTTAGGCATGCCTAAATGGTTAGTAGGAAGTTTCGAACACTATCATTTGGCATGTCCAATTGGCTGACCAGTTTGCCGATGATGTGCGCACAATACACGTCTGGTTCTTTCTATGTTACAGTAAGTCCAGCTTGCTGAACGCCTCCTACTCCTACAGTCATCTAACACATCCTCGCGCCCTTGTTTGAACCTCTTGTCCCATTTAAACACATGCGCTCCTGACATGGTGTTATCCAGATACACTTGCCTAAACAATTCATGGGAACGTGGTAAAGCTTACCTCAAGCCGAACAAACATTTGCGGGGATTCCTTGGTCCATGTGTTTGGGTTGGTCCTCAGTTCTTACAGCTGAAGGAAGTGCAAAGACAAAAGTTTTAACAAAAATATTTCTCCAAATTATTGGTTTCATAAAGCTGTAGCTATACACCGATATTACTAATACATCATATTACTTGACGATGTAAGCTTATCCCACATTATCTCACAGGCCAACTTACAAACTCACACCACATATATGGTTTGAGAGGCGACAAAGTCATTTTGCGTGCTGTAAACCGTAAAAACAGAGCATCACCCAAATAAAATGTATTACGTACGCCAACTTTAGTGATTATTTTATTGAAATACGCAGACGTTGTTTTGGATCTACACTAAATATCACACGCAAAGTCAATTATAAATGTGTGAAAAAAAGCATAACTTCTTTTTTATAACGTATGCGGTAGATGTTTATCCAAGCGCTTTTTTTTTTCTGGGTGCCTGTATTGTAAACTAACTGTGAAACAGAACATCCTGCAAATCTGCGCAATTTACCAAGCCAAGGCCCTCTATACGAAAGTGTAAAACAAGGTTATGCTGAAATCAAAAATCAAAGTCTTTCATTTTTGCCTATTTCCGCTGACCAAAAGTGGCGGGAACAGGCTTCCTCGCTACATAACAGAGATCACACCAGTCGACATGGTAATACCAGCTGTACGGTGTCCTTGCTTTGAATCGCAGAGTGTTTTTAGAGCGCAACTCTAAGACGTACGCCCGTTCCTGCGGCGGGCGTCGGCGTTTTTCCTCGGCGTAACCGAGCGAACGAGCACAGCGAAAGATGAAAGCGAATGCGGAGCGCAGAGTCACAAGAAAAGCGCAATGCCGCTCAAGACGGTCGACGACGGCTACGAGATGGCGTCAGAGGAGCGCGCCGTCGACGTATCTCTGGCAGCCGCACCGCCGCCCGAGCGGGGGAAAGAAACAAAAGAACCAGAAAGCGCGCCTTCTGGCATAGCACTCGCCGCAAGCGTTTCCCAGTAAATATTACGGTTGCATAAGCTGCAGTGGCGCGGAAGCGGCAACTATGTGGCCGACATATATAGTATAGTATATACACTATAGTATCTATAGTATAGCACCGCGCGTCGCGGCTCTGCCAATCTCTGCCATCGCGAAATGAAAACACGTACATAGCTGCTCTCAAGTTTCGCATTGTAGAGTATCGCAATTGTCTCCAAAACGCCCGCGTGCTTTCGTTGTAGTGCACGTTAAAGAACCCCAGGTGGTCAAAATTAATCCGGAGCCCTCCACTACGGCGTGCCTCATAATCAGAACTGGGTTTGGCACGTAAAATGCCACAAAGAAGAAGAAATAGTCGGCGATCTTTTTTTCCTGCGTGCTCTTTTCGTCGTTTTTTTGTGTTAAACAAATTTTGCTTATAATACCTGATTTTCGGAAACAATATTGTTGGGCTAAACGCTGATGAATTTTTCGCCGTACTTCTTTGACCAGCACCCCTGAGCTCAATGATCATAGACTAGTGCTGGGGAGAACTCGAAGTCACAAGCTCTACCCAGCCACGGGGACGGCATTCCTATGGGGCGGAATACAGAAACGCTCGTTTACCGTGCTTTGGGTGCACGTCAAAATAAATCCCAAGCTTGACAAAATAATCCAGAACCTTTCTACTATGGTGTCCTCTATAACACACTTGGCCGTTTCCACGACGTTAAATCCCACAATTCATTCTTTTCCGAGCATATGTTCCAAATATTTCGAATGGTTTTCTTCCTCCTTGTGAGCACAATTTAGGCACAAAAATCTACTCTGACGCACTTATACCAAGAACCTCGGAAGACTGGAACCACCTCCCTGCCTCCATCACCGCCATCTCTGACTCCAAGAATTTCAAGAGCGCCATTAATACTTACATTTGTTCTTGCCCCTCCTCTCTGTAAAGCCTTCGGGCGATTTAGAGTACGAAAATAAAAAAAATAAAAAAAGTTGAGAGGTAACTGAATGATAAAAATTTCGAATATGACTCAAACGGGTCTTCCTATTTGATTTGTATTCGATTCGAGCATTCAATATTCGAAGTGGTCGAATGTTCGTTTCATTCGAGAATATAAAGGAAAACCAGACTTGGTGCAGTATCGAGGGCGGGAGAATGGCAAAATTTGGCTCTATTCTGAATTTTCTACTACAAAGAGGTATGGTTGTTGCTCAGCGCAACCCCTTAGTAAGTGAACACACATGGCAGGCAGCCTTTGCTGAATAATTTTCAGTCAGTGAAAAAGAGTGGTTCGCATATAAAAGCTCTTTTACAAATTTATTGATATTGTTTGGCCAGTCTCATCGTCTTTGCATCCTAATAAAAACTGTGTGGTGCTGTGGTGTAACGCTTCTCTCCTACAACAAACATAACACTATGCGTGTATCTGGTGAGGTGCTCTTACATTGTTGCATTACAGTAATGCGATCGAGCACGACAGAACTAAAAGCACTTGGTTCTCTGTTAAACACCTGATTTTTCCTGGCGTGTAGTTGCTAATGGTGTTGCATGCTTACAGCCTGTAATACTACTAATGCACTTATGCCTGAATTAGAGGAGGAGGAGGAGGAGGAGAGAAAGAGAAGGCAGGGAGGTTAACCAGAAATGCGTCTGGTTGGCTACCCTACTCTGGGGGACGAGAAAGAGGGAATAGAAAGATGAGATAGAGAGAGGAGGGGGGGGAGGAAGGACACGGTGAGTTCGCGCACGCACGCGGAGGGCCTGAGCAATTCAAAGGCGTTCACATAGGCCGGTCGTCCTCAAGTAAGACAACAGTGCCTTCACAGCTTTGTGGGCTGACGAGCGATGGGGACGGTCTTCAAAGAGCACCTGCACGGACAACGGTCGATCGTCAAGTCGTCGCAATGCGTTCGATAAAGTTTGTCTTTCCGACTGAAATCGATCGCAGTGACACAATAAATGTTCTACGTTCTCTTCGCTGCCGCAGACGTCGCACGTGGCACTTTCGGTCATTCCAATCAAAGCACAGTACGCCTTCGTGAAAGCCACTCCCAACCACAGCCGTATAGAAGCGATGCCTCACGTCGGTGAATCCCGGGTGGAGGTCGGAGTCGGAGCCTGAATACGTTTTACCAAAGCGATTGCATGTAGACTTCATATACCTTGTTGGTTTGTAAATTAGAAAATATTGCGACGTAGCGTTAACACGACCTTTAATGCGCCGCGAATACGTGGCGGATCGATCACACTCAAGGCACAGATCAGTCTCAAGATGAGTCCCCACAAGCGATGAAGACGAAGAAGCCGATATGATGATGAACATGTGCAACCAACGAAGAAGTGACTGAGAAATGCCCACACTAATTTCCCCCGCGTGCGAGCGGCCAGCCTGGCCGCAACTTAAAGGGACGGCGAACGCCTTGTGAAAGACTTCATGCGAGAGACGTGGACAATCTCGGCAGAGCGACAGCGGCGGTCAGTGGGAACTACATTAGGTTGGACGAGATAATTAACGGGAGAAGTCTGCTCCAAGACTCTGTATGGACCTATGAACCGAAACTGAAACTTGTCGCACAAGCCAGGAGTGCGAACTGGTGTCCGGAGTAGCACTTCATCGCCCGGGCGGAAGAACACTGCGCGATGGGATGCGTCATAGAGGTCCTTGCGGTCCTGTTGCCGTGCTTCAGTGTTGATGCGGGCGAGCTGGCGACAGTGGAGGAGGCGTGATATATTTTACGATAGCATCGAAAGATGAAGAGACGAGCCGCCGCGCGAAAGACGATGAAGTGTGTCTGTGCTCTTGGTGCGAGCGATTGTGGGCCTGGCTGTCTGGCTTCAGTGTAAATAGCCTGTAAATAGCCTCTTTCGTCTGTGTCCTTCCACACGTAACATTCTGGTGGAGGTTAGCGATCCCCGTCCTCACCACGGAACTCCGAAGTGGTCGGTACATCGAGCTTGTCACCATGCCCCCCGGTGACGAGACCGCCTCTGCAACGGCTTCGGCTCGCCCGACTACGCCTATCGTCACGGTTGCCCAACATCGCGACCCTGGTGTGTTCTCTGGCCTGGAGGGACAGGATGTTGACGAATGAATCAAACTCTATGAACACGCCAGTGCTAATAACAGGTGGGACCCTACGATTATGCTCGCCAATGTCATCTTTTATCTCGGTGGCACCCCACGCGTGTGGCACCAAATGCATGACGACGAGATCACCAGTTGGGACACTTTCAAAGAACAGCTTCGGGAACTGTTCGGCGACCCTCTTGGGCGCAAGGTTGCCGCGAGAAAGGCTCTTGCGTCTCGTGTTCAGACCTCTACAGAGCCGTATGTTTCCTACATCCTCGACGTCTTGGCTCTATGCCGCAAAGCTGACGATAATATGTCCGAAGCAGATAAAGTGGCCCTTGTGCTAAAAGGCATTGCCGACGACGCTTTCAATTTGCTTGTTTTCGGCAACGTCTCGACTGTCGACGCCATCATAAGAGAATGCCGTCGCCTTGAACACGCCAAGAGCCGCCGTATCACACCCCACATCACGCGGCTACCCAACACTGCTGCTACGTCGACATGTGAGGGTCGACCGCGTCAGGCCACCACCTGTGACGACGTAACCCGTATTGTTCGTCGCGAGCTCGAGGCCGCCTGTTCCTCAGCTTTCTCCGCGACGCCTCCTGATCCGCCAGCTACCACGATTGCGATGATTCAGGCCGTCGTGAGACAGGAATTTGAGAACATGGGTCTGAACTCCGTGTGTTCAACGTCTCAACTTAGCGTTCCTCAGTTCTCTAGTGGCCCTCCTCGCCCTCGGCAGTCCTTTTCTGCCACATCTCGCCGCAACCCGTCCGAATGGCGTACCCCTGATGACAGGCCGATCTGCTTCCACTGCTGTCGCATCGGCCACGTCGCTCGTCACTGCCGCAACCGATGGCCACCTCCTCATCGGACATACGCCACCGCTTATTCCCGCACCTTTGCACCTTCAGTTCCCTATGCCTCCCGCCATGAACCCACTGTCGCTGATGCCCCTGCTCTGAACCTTCGCTACAGCCGCTCGCCCTCACCTCGACGCCACCACTCTCGTTCGCCCCAACCCCGTCGATTTTCGTCGCCGCCTATCGCCTCCCGGATGCCGCCGGAAAACTAGGCACTGCAGCTTCTGGAGGTGAAGCTGCGTTGTCGACCTTGCCCTCAAATCCTCTGCTCACGTTGCCTACGAACCAAAACCTTCTTGACGTTGACGTCGACGGCTATCCTGTCACTGCACTGATCGATACAGGGGCCCATATTTCAATTATGAATGCTGCCATCAGACGACGACTCAGAAAGCTCCTCACCCCAGCGTCGGCACGCGTCGTCCGCGTCGCGGATGGCGGTACTGTCCCTATCGTCGGCATGTGTACGGCACATGTCAGCATCGCCGGCCGCCACACTCCTGTCCTCTTCACCGTGCTTGCTCATTGCCCCCACGACCTAATTCTCGGACTCGATTTTCTTTCTGCACATTCTGCTCTTATTGACTGCTCTGCCAGTACCCTTCGCCTTGAGTTGCCGATTCTCGCAGAACCTCCTGATGAACCCCAGTGCCGCTTACGCCCCAAAGGCTTTATTCGCCTACCACCAAAGTCAATAGCCTATATTGAACTGTTGTCTTCCCCACCTGTTCCTGATGGCGAGTACCTCGTCACTCCTCTGCCCAACATTCCACTACAGTATGACGTCACCGTGCTTCACAGTATTGTTACTATTACTAATAACTGCACTCGCATGCCTATCTTCAACTTTTGATTGGCAAAACAAATTCTCCCGCAAGGTATTTGCCTTGCCAACGTTGACTGCCTCGGCGACCATCAAGTGGCAGCTTTATAACCGATGGTTCTTCCGAGCTTGGCGTGCCCCTCGCGCCAGCCTCGGGCGCCGATCCCAACATAAAGAAAATGGTTGCGGCAGACATGTCCTCTACTCAGGCTGAAGACCTTTCCAAAGTGTTATCGGCCTACAGAGATATTTTCGACTTCGACGATCGCCCTTTAGGCCAGACGCTCGCGGTCAAGCATCCAATTCCTACTGGCGATGCTACGCCTATTCACCGACGACCATATCGCGTTTCTGCGTCGGAATGCCGAGTAATTCAAAATGAAGTGACCAAAATGCTAGATAAAGACATCATTGAGCCATCTTCGAGTCCCTGGGCGTCACCTGTGGTGTTGGTTAAGAAGAAAGACGGCACGTGGCGCTTCTGTGTAGACTACCGCCATTTGAACAAAATTACTAAGAAGGACGTCTACCCGCTCCCACGTATCGACGACGCCCTTGACTGACTTCACGGTTCCAGCTATTTCTCTTCTATTGATCTTCGCTCTGGATACTGGCAGATTGCTGTCGACGACATGGACAGAGAAAAAACCGCGTTCGTAACACCTGATGGCCTATATCAATTTAAAGTAATGCCGTTTGGGTTATGCAATGCCCCGGCCACCTTTGAGCGTATGATGGATTCCTTGCTCCAAGGTTTTAAATGGTCCACGTGTCTCTGTTACCTCGACGACGTCATCGTCTTCTCGCCAACGTTCGACTCTCACCTTGAGCGTCTAACAGCTATACTTGATGTATTTCGAAAGGCGAAGCTGCAACTCAACTCGTCCAAATGTCGTTTTGGCCGCCGCCAAATTACTGTTCTGGGCCATCTCGTCGACGCTTCCGGAGTGCAGCCTGATCCCGACAAAACTCGCGCCGTCCGAGACTTTCCGGTTCCGAAGACAGCCGCAGACGTTCGCAGTTTTGTTGGGCTATGCTCGTACTTTCGTCGTTTTGTCCAGGATTTCGCGGCCATTGCTAGACCCCTCACTAATCTTCTGAAGAAAGGCGTACAATTTTCGTGGGGTACTTCAGAAGCCACCGCCTTCTCTCGTCTCGTCACTCTTCTCACCTCACCGCCCATTCTCGCCCACTTCGGCCCTGATGCCCCTACAGAATTGCGTACAGATGCCAGCGGTCATGGTGTAGGTGCCGTCTTAGCCCAGCGTCAGCGTGGCCAGGATCGCGTTATTGCTTACGCAAGCCGCTTCCTATCCCCATCGGAGCGCAACTATTCCATTACGGAAAGAGAATGCCTTGCTGTTGTCTGGGCAGTTGCGAAGTTCCGCCCTCACCTTTACGGTCGCCCTTTCTCCGTCGTCACTGACCATCATGCTCTCTGCTGGCTCTCATCGCTAAAAGATCCTACAGGCCGGCTTGGTCGATGGGCTTTGAGGCTACAAGAATTTTCATATTCCGTGGTGTACAAATCTGGCCGCCTGCACCAAGACGCTGACAGCTTGTCGCGTTACCCTGTTGACGACTCTGACTCCTCCAATACTGACAGTGCTGCTTCCGTTTTCTCAGTATCCCAGCTCCTTCATTTCGCCGACGAGCAACGTCGTGATGCCTACACCAGAGCACTCATCGACCGTTTGGAACACTCTCCGGCCGATACTACTCTATGCCTCTTCGTACTCCGCGACGGTACTCTATACCGTCGTCACCTTCATCCGGACGGCTCCGAGTTCCTAATTGTAGTCCCTAAACACCTCCGCTCAACCGTTCTAGAAGAGCTTCACGACGCCCCAACGGCAGGACACCTCGGCGTCTCTCGAACCTATGACCGAGTACGTCGCCGTTTTTTCTGGCCGGGCCTTGCCCGTTCCGTACGGCGTTACGTCGCCGCTTGTGAACTTTGCCAACGACGCGAGAAGCCTTCCCAGCTCCCCGCTGGTTACCTGCAGCCACTCGACATCCCTGCCGAGCCCTTCCATCGTGTTGGCTTAGACCTTCTCGGCCCCTTTCTGGAATCTACATCAGGAAACAAGTGGATCGCCGTCGCTGCGGACTACGCAACCCGCTACGCCGTAACACGCGCTCTTCCGACCAGTTGCGCTACTGACGTCGCGGACTTCCTCCTACACGATATCATTTTGATGCATGGTGCTCCGCGTCAAATGCTCACCGACCGTGGCCGTACGTTCTTGTCCAAAGTCATTGCGACATCATGCGTGCCTGCTCAATACAGCACAAAATTACCACCTCCTACCACCCACAAACGAACGGCCTCATTGAGCGTTTGAACGGCACGCTTACAGACATGCTTTCGAAGTACGTTTCCGCCGACCACCGTGACTGGGACCTGGCTCTACCTTACATTACCTTTGCATACAACTCTTCCCGTCTCGAAACTGCTGGCTTTTCCCCGTTTTACCTCTTGTATGGCCGAGAACCGACGCTACCACTAGACACTGTGCTTCCGTTCCCCACAGCTTCAACTAGCGATTATGCCCGTGATGCAATCGCCCGTGCTGACCATGCTCGCCAACTTGCGCGTGCTCGTCTGCAAGTGTCTCAAGATAAACAGAAACAACGCTACGACCTCCGCCACCGTGATGTGCATTTTGCGCCCGGCACCCTCGTGTTGCTGTGGTCACCATCGCGTAAAGTTGGCCTTTGTGAAAAACTGCTCTCCTGTTACACAGGCCCATATCGCGTGCTCCGCCAAGTGACCGATGTCACCTACGAAATCGCTCTAGCCACGACCACTACGTCCTCCGCTGTGACAACCACTGATATTGTCCACGTCGCCCGGCTCAAACCCTACACCTCTCCAAGCACCATGGATATTTAACAGCACCGTGACGGCGCTTTTGCCGCCGGGGGGTAGCATTACGATAGCATCGAAAGATGAAGAGACGAGCCGCCGCGCGAAAGACGATGAAGTGTGTCTGTGCTCTTGGAGCGAGCGATTGTGGGCCTGGCTGTCTGGCTCCAGTGTAAATAGCCTGTAAATAGCCTCTTTCGTCTGTGTCCTTCCATCCGTAACAATATATTGTTCACAAGAGGAGGCAGCTGGAGTGACAGGGGCGGAGAAGGAGACGTCAAGAAAATAAGAGGGCGAACGGCCATAGACGAGGTAGAATGGCGAGTAACCAGTTGTGCGTTGTACGGCGGTATTGTACGCAAAAGTCACGAATGGGTAAATTGCGTCCCAGTTTGTGTGGTCTGGTTGAATATACATGGCTATCATGTCGGAGAGCGTGCGATGAAAGCGCTCAGTTAGTCAGTTGGTTTGAGGGTGGTAACTCGAGGTTGTCTTGTGGGTGGTGCCGGAGGCTCGGAGCAATTCGGCTACGATTTGTGAAAGGAATGCCTTTCCATGGTCGTTCAGGATGACACGAGGAGCACCGTGACGCAGGATTAATGCTTGAAGTATAAATGCAGCCACTTCAGAAGCCGACGTCACGCAAGCTGTTTCGGCGTAACGTGTCAAGTGGTCGACGGCTGTCACTATCCATCGATTGCCGGTGAGAGTCGTGGGAAGGGGACCATGCAGATCAATACCAACGACTTCGAATGGTGCCAACGGACATGGGACTGGTTGGAGCTCTCCGCATTGACCTGATGTTGGTAGCTTTCGGAGCTGGCAAATGGCGCAGGAAGCGACGTACCGCGCTACACTAGTGGATAAGCCAGGCCAGTAGAAGCGACCTTTGATGCGGTCGTATGTTTTCTGAAAACCAAGATGACCAGTAGTCATGTCGTCGTGATAGGCCTTAAGAACATCAGCGCGAAGAGAGCGAGGCAGAACAGGCACCCAGCGTTGGCCATCAGGGTGATAGATATGGCAGTACAGGGCGCAGTTGTCGAGCTTGAATTGCGTGAGCTGCCGACGAAGGCGAGCGTTGGGCGGGCGCGAAGTTCCCTGAATGCGGTCTATGATGCCTCGACAGTAGGGGTCAGCGAGTTGGTGAGATATGAGCGATCCATGGTCATCAGAAGGAATCTGGTCAATAGCAGTTAAGGACAACACATGCGGGGAAGGACGGTCCGAAAGATTGTCGCGGAAGGCAGGAGCGGAACCATGGCATGGCGTCGTAGGAAGCGGGCAGCGAGAAAGCGCCTCTGCGTCCTGATGCTTTTTACCACACTTGTAGATAATAGTGAAGTCGTATTCTTGCAGACGGATAATCCAGCGACCAAGGCGTCCGGTCAAGTTCTTGAGCGTGGAAAGCCAACATAAGGCATGGTGGTCCGTAACGATGGTAAAATGGCGGCCGTGAAGATACGGTCGAAATTTCTGTACCGACCAAACGACAGCTAGGCACTCCTGCTCAGTGATGGTATAATTCCTCTCGGTGTTCGTCAGTACGCGGCTTGCGTAAGCGACGACCCTCTCACGTGAAGACTCATCTCGCTGTAGGAGAATACCACCGATGCCATGACCGCTAGCGTCCGTATGCAGGAGTGTGGGTGCGGTTTCATCGAAGTGGCGAAGTACTGGTTCAGATGTGAGGGCTTTTTTCAGATGGGTAAACGCTGATTCGCATTCGGGAGACCACTCAAAGGCAACGCCAGAACCGAGTAATTTGTGCAACGGTGCAGCTATTGAGGCGAAGTCACGTATAAAGCGGCGAAAATAAGAAGCGAGGTCAAGGAAACTGCGCAAATCTTTGGCCCTTTCGGGGCGAGGGAAGTGAAGAACCGCTGAAACCTTATCGGGATCTGGACGAATGCCGTCCTTGCTCACAATGTGACCCAAGACCTTAATTGTCTTGCTGGCAAAACGGCACTTTTTCGTGTTCAGCTGTAGGCCAGCGTTGGCAAGGCACGTGAGAACTTCGGCCAGGCGTTGCAGGTGTTGAGAGAAGGTGGAAGAGAAAACTACGATGTCGTCCAGATAGCACAGACAAGTCTTCCACTTCAGGCCACGCAGAACGGTGTCAGTCATGCGTTCGAATGTTGCGGGTGCATTGCAGAGGCCCAATGGCATGACATTGAACTCGTATAGCCCATCTGGTGTTGAAAACGCTGTTTTTTCTTTATCGTCCTCATGCATAGGTATTTGCCAGTAGCCCGAACGCAAATCAAGACTCGAGAAGTACTCGGCATTCTGCAGTGAATCCAAGGCATCGTCTATGCGAGGCATAGGGTATACATCCTTACGCGTGATCTTATTGAGTGCCCGGTAATCGACGCAAAACCGCACAGAGCCGTCTTTTTTCCGAACTAGAACGACTGGGGATGACCAAGGACTAGCGGAGGGGCTTATTATCTTCCGTTGCAGCATATCGTCGACGTTTTCTTCAATGACTTTCCGCTCGGCAAGAGAGACGCGATATGGTCGACGGCGAACAATGGACCCGCCATCTGTCTCTATCCGATGCGTGATGACGGAAGTCTGTCCCAGTGAAGAGGCATGCGCGTCAAACGAAGCTTCACACTTTTTCAGCAAAGCAAGCAATTGTTGTGACTGTGAAGGGGTCAGGTCGGAACTGATGGCAGCTTCAAGGGCAGAGAAAGATGCGGAACGCCCAACAGAAGGAGCTTCTGAGGAAGCCGCTTCAACAGAAACAACAGAGAGATGCTCGGATTTAGTGACGCAAGCCAACGTAGTGCCCTTAGGGATCAGAAGTTTTTCGGATGTCGGGTTGGTAGCGCAGACGAATGCGGAGCCATTCTCAAACCGGACCAGCCCTGACGCAAAGACTATCCCTCTTATGAGACAGTTCGCAGAGGGTTGTACGAACACGTCACCATGTTCAATGACATCCGAAGCGAGTGCAACAATTCTCTGACGTCAAGGAAGTAGCTCGGTGTCTTCTGCAGCAAGCACGCGAAGCGGTGAGTCATCTGTATGAAGTGAATGGGCGGTGTCGGTCATGTTGAGAACACGTTTCCGACAGCAGATGGAAGCGGACGCCGTAGAAAGAAAATCCCATCCTAATATCAGCTGCTGGGTACACGAACTTAGCACTGCGAATTGTATATAGTGCAGAATTCCATCAATGTAGACACGAACAGTGCACATGGCGGCAGGTCGAATGGCGTTCCCTTGAGCAGCGAGTAGCGTAGGTCCATCATAAGGAGTGGTGACTTTCCTGAGGCGCGAACACAAATCACGGTGAATAATTGACAAACTAGCACCAGTGTCTATTAAAGCTTCCACGCGCACTCCTTCAACGAAAACAGATAGCATATTATGCGGACGCGCTGGAGGAATTTCTGTCCCGTCGAGCAATGCAGCTTTTCCTCCAAAAGCTGCATAATTTAGTTTTCCGGGCGACGATCGGCGAATGGAGAGGCTGGTCGAAGTGGCGACGTAGAGCGACGAAGGGGTGACGGTGAACGGCGTCTGGCCGGACGGTAGCTAGGAGCCGTCGCGGAGGTTGCAGGTGGCGATGGAGAGCGGTCGGAACGTGGAGCATAAGGACGGCGTTGGAATGAGGGCCCCGCAGAAAAGTCGTCCCGTTCGTAAGTGTCAAATCCGCGACGCTCGTCTTGCTGCCGCTTGTGACAGAAACGTGCGATGTGGCCAGGATATCCACAGTAGTAACATATAGGTCGGGTTGGACGCCATGGTGGAAAGTAAGGTTGATGAGGTGTGCTGGTAGACATCGAGGCCAAGTGCGTCTGCGTTGGTTTAGGAGGCATCGATGGCACGAGGGCTGGGGTAACTGCGGCTACCTGCGCGTACGTTGGTGGGGGCCTAGGGACTAGAGGGTCCGTATACGCAGTACTCGCCATAGACGCCAACTCCTCCTTGACAACGTCACGCAAAGTGGTATTGGGGGCGTGGGCAGGAATGGGACCTGCCGACAAGCCAAGAGACTGCAGCTCTTCTCGTATGATTGCGCGGACCATTGCGCGCAACGAGGGATCTTCGGTAGGGTTGTTGTCAGGGGTGTCCGGGGGTGGCAATCGCACAGATTCGAGTTCGTCGAGGCGCTGGCACGTAGCTACAATGTCAGCGACAGTAGTTGGGTCCTTGATGGCCAACGCATTGAAGGCGAGAGGCCCAATGCCTTTGAGTATGTGGCGTACTCTGTCTGATTCGGCCATGGAAGCGTTGACGCGTCGACAGAGAGCGACGACATCCTCTATATACGAGGTATATGACTCGCCGAGTTGTTGTTTGCGAGTGTCGAGTGTCTTCTTCGCGATGGCGGAACGAACGGCCGGAGTACCAAAAACTTGTCGGAGCTGCTGTTTGAAACTACTCCAGTCGGTGAGGTCGATCTCGTGGTTGAAAAACCAAGTCTTCGCTACGCCCGTGAGATAGAAAGAGAAATGGCGTAGCTTCGTCACCTCGTCCCAGTGGTTAGCAGAACTCACCCGGTCGTAGTTGTCAAGCCAATCCTCCACATCTTCACCACGAAAGCCAGCAAACAGATGGGGGTCGCGCTGGGGCCCACTGACGATCCAAGATGGAGAGGCTGCGGCAGGCGGAGCCGATATTGTAGACGTAGAAGTGCCAGAGTGCTCGTCCTGCGGCATGTTGGCGGACCGCTGGCACAAACGGCGACCTGAGCGAAGCTCCAGGAGGTAGAGCGGACGAGCAGAGGACGGGGGACCGAGGAGCAACCTCCAGCACTTGCGACGTAGCGTTAACACGACCTTTAATGCGCCGCGAATACGTGGCGGACCGATCACACTCAAGGCACAGATCAGTCTCAAGATGAGTCCCCACAAGCGATGAAGACGAAGAAGCCGATATGATGATGAACATGTGCAGCCAACGAAGAAGTGACACAATATTCATATATTCATCTATATTCGGTGATCGTTTTGTGTGAAATACTTGTATTTAATTCCAATTAAATCTTCCAAAACCGTCAGTTAAGGTTGTAGTGTGGTGTAAACATTGCATTGATATTTTGATTTCGGCCATCTTATACAGTTGTTTTGTTTTGACGTCTGTAATTTGACTTTTTGCTTCGAAAAATGTCCCTTTTGCGCACGCTCATGATTTATATAGAATCATGAAGTGGTTCTTCGCAAACATTTCTTGCGCTATCAAAGTATTATTTCAACAAGTGTGTGTTCTCTGTGCTGTTTGTAACTGTTTGTCCCTTTAATTGTCTCTGACCAAAATGAACTTCGTTAATGTGTTCTTTGTCCTATTCATTTGTATACCTATTCCTGCCATTGTTGGCTCAGAGAAGCCGGCAGTGTCTCAATTATGATTTAGGCAGTGTCTGAACTATGATTTAAAAAATGCCTGAAGGTGCAGCTATTACAACCAGCAATCCTAATATTACGTGAGGCCTCGCTGCGCGGTTGCTCATACGCGTAATTCGTGATACGGTGCGGATGTCTGTCATTTACCGTACCAATCAGCCGATTGGTGTATCTTTGGAAGCAGAACACTCGGGATGGCTGACATGATTTTCTATAATACCTATTACGCATTAGAAAGTCGCGGTGGTCTAGATGGAGTGTGTCATACTGAGTGCCAGCAGTAACGAAGGACATACAAACAGTTGAAACAATATGTCGCAAAATGCCTTCTTTTTCTTCAAGCTGGTGTTCCTGCTCTTGAAAGAAGCAGTCACTTTTCGCATGGGGCGGGCAGTTGAGAAATATTCTCTATTCAACGCATTATATATTCGTACTTTGATAACAAAACTTTACACAATATCTTTCACCAGCCTTGATCCATCTGCCATTATCTATCCTACAGATATGAAATTTCACTGTGAAAACGGTAATGCGTCTAATGCGCTAACGCTGTAATCTGATTGAACACGTTTGAAGTCTGTTCTAGGACGCTAAGCCAATATGTTTAATGCAATTGGCATTGTTAGCTTACTTCAGACACACTACCTGCTAAGCCTGCTTACGCGCTCTTCAACGAAAAAAAAACGGGGAAGTTTGCACTCGGTCGTGCAAAGGTTAGGCACAGCGAAATTGTCGATCCTCAACTCTTACTGAATGCTACTGCTAGGTATTAACTTAGTTTCTGCTAGGTCCTAACTTGTTTGAACTTAACTACGCATGTAGGGAAGGTATTCTCGAACGATAATTTTCGGAGGTACCTTCCCTTTCGCAACATTTCGCGTGACTAGCGCTGGACGCGTCGGCGCTTACGAGTGACAGCGTTCCTGGCATCCCACAAACGCAAGCAGGGTAACCAAGGTTGGCACAATGCCAAGAACGCTGGTGGTTGCCGACGCCAAACGCGTTGGAGACTAGCCGCTCGATAACTAGCGAAAGTTGACTAAGCGCAGCCCCTTTTATGACAAACTCCGAAGCCAAGCGCATGCACACTGGGCGATAGCTATGCGCAGTGTACGGGCGGCACGCAGTGGAGGATTGATTGATAGATTGAAAACTTTATTATTCCACTGAGCTGGGGTGCCCGCCTCTTAACCTACACGTAGGTAGAGGGGGGGGGGGGGGAAGGGGGGAGGACGAAGCAGTCCGCGCGCGTTGAGGACGGTGAGTCTTCACGGCCTCAACGGCCAGGCGGATTGCTCGACTCTCGTCGTCTTCAGCCTAGCTCTGTAGCAAGGCCTCCTAGGCTTCTCTACTGTCAATGTTTTCCTTGGCCCCTGGGGAACCAGCACACTCCCATATTACATGGTCTAACGTACCTTTCTCCTTACAAATTTTGCAGAGGGCGTCGTTATAGTCCCTCGCCTGAGTTAAGTAGATCCAATATGGTGATGTATAATTGTTTCCCTGGAGGCGCCGCCAAATGCCGAGCGTCCTCCAGAGAGAGAGAGAGACCGATGCGGAGGCGGAAAGATTTTCTTTCGGCTTTGTAATGATCTACAATTTCCCTGTACGTGATGATGCTATCTTTTATCCCTGGAACTGGTTGCTCTAGAGTTGCCCGGTTGTAGAGTGCTCGGGCGAGCTCGTGAGCGGCTTCGTCACCCGCGACTTCTTCATGGGCTGGAACCCAAATAAAAGTTATGTCTCTACTAGGAGGGTTTTTGAGTAGAATTTTGAGGGCATATTCCGAGATTCGCCCTTTGCTAAAATTTCGGATAGCTAATTTGCTATCGCATACTATGACTTCCGCTTTTGTACCCGCACAAGCGAGCGCTACTGCAACCTCCTCGGCTGTACAGGCGTCCCTCGTGCACGTGTAGCACGCTATCTGAACGCACCCGTCGCCATCTACCACCGTCGATACCGCAGCCAACGTTACTAGATTAGCTTCAGTTTGCAAGCTCCGCCCGAGCCGCGCGCGCGAATGTGTCCCTTTTCCGTCTCCTCTCGCGGGGTGGCGCTGCCACCTCTCTCGGCCTAAAGCCCCTTGATGTTAGAAAGTAGCGACACGCTTTGATCTACGCCGCAACACCCTCGCCGGCGCGGTCAACCTCCTCCTTTTCTCCCCCTCTTTCGCGGAGGCAGCGCATCCGCCACGCTGAATGGCTGCGGCGCGCGAGACTACCCCGTCAGGTGACCCTGACGTCACGAAAACTGCGCGTAACTTGCTTTCGCGCGCCTTTAGTTTCTCCCGCTCGCCATGAGCAGTCCAAGTAGTGGTCGCCCTGCCGCTCCGAACGTGTGTTTCCCAAGTTTTTCCATCCTTTCGTAGGAATCTGAGCTTCGTTCTCAATGAAAATGCCTTGCTGCTGCGCGTTTCAATGCAGCAGCAGGTCAGAGAAAGGGCAAGCCTTATTTTATATCCCCCGAGCTGAACGGAATGTCGTGCGTCGGAAGCAGTGGCTCCATAACATCGGGAGAAGGGATTTCGCCCCTTCTAAGCACGCTGTTCTTTGCGAGGTGAATGTTGCAGCTTTCCTCATATTTGTGGATGAAGTTGCATGGAGATTTTAATGCTCTTCGCATAGCCGGACTCTTCGTTCAGTTCAATACAGAGCACCGATAACTGTGCATATAGTTTTTTTCTTAAAGTGAGTCGGCTGAAATTTTTGGTGACTCTTCGAGCCGTGACAAAGCTTTTTGTGTTTTCGCGCGTGCGTTAGTTTTGAAATGTATGTAATTTGTGAGTTAATGCCTGTAACTCATATTTTGTAGTTGTGTGCGTGTGTGTGTGCGTGTTTGTGTGTGTGCGTGCGTGTGTGCGTGTATGTGTGTGCGCGCGTGTGTTTGTGTGCGTGTGATCCTTGCGCCTGATACTTGTGAAGCCAAGGAACAATTTTGCTCTTATTGCGTGCTTATTGTATCTTTGCAAAGTTTCAATACTGCGAGCATTTCTTTTTCTTTACGTACTTTATGTTGCGAAGGCATGAACCGCAATATATATGTAGATAAGTGGTATTACGTTTTATTCGCGCATGCTCATTAAGTACAAGCCACGCGCTTCTGATAATCTCCCTCAATTCTGATAAACTTGCCATCTTGAAGTCTGTAAGTTAATTATCAAGTGCCAGTCTTAGCAGTTTCCGTGTAAGCAATCAGCCTTTGGTGTTGTTGCTGTTGTTGTTTTGAGAGAGAGACTTAGGTTACTCCCAGAGGTGATGGAATGTAATTTCTCGTCGTTTCATAGTGACGGAATACAGGCGCGTGTGTAAAGTTCCATGTTGGCTGTTTCGCAAACACAGCACGTATTTTGCACAGTGGCATTGGTACAAAGGCTTTTGGCCCACTCATTTTGGCGAATTCACTTTAAACTATCACATTTCTTCTTGGTTACCTTCTCTGAGCATTTTAAGAGCGAAAATTGTGAACCAAATTCTAGTTTATACTCTACGCTGCTTATATTGTATGCACCCAATACACCTCCGCGTTACGGACTATCCAAGTGGCGACGTAGAGGTTAACAGCTCAGCCACTGCTTGGTACTCATTTTTTCGGAGCGCTTCCGCTTGTATTTATCGAAGCGTCCTCAAAAAAAAAAATGTCACGACGTTCTATCGGAAACGTACTTTCGTCATGACAGTTTCACAAGGGATGAATTCCCATACAACGCTTGAAAGGGCCGAATAAACAAGCGCGCGCATTGATTCTAATGCGGCTGCAGCGAGCCACTGGAGGGTTCAGCGCCGCGCCGGCCCGGTGAGGGGGAGAAATCCGAGGAGAATTGAGGAGGAAAGCGCGCGCGCGGGGGAGAGTGTCGCTACTTTCTAACATCAAGGGGCTTTATCTCGGCCCTAAAACCGCGTTCGCTTGCCTCTGCTGTCAGCGGCCGCCTGCTCCGAGCGCGTTCCAGTGCGTTTCGTTTGCAACACGTGAATTTGTATTTCCTCCGCGATAAGATTGAGGTAGAGACCTCAGGAATGGTGAATAAATTACCTTAACTAGTCCATACCCTCGCATTGCTCTTCGCATTACCGCAGATGTGCACATCTGCGGTAATGCGAAGAGCAATGCGAGGGTATGGACTGACGTGCTATTCAGCTATAATTGCGCGTTAGACGTTCAGTTAAACTGCTCAACACAAAAATAGCCAATCTCATTTGTTATTTCGGTGTCTCTTAGTGAAGTTGTTTATTTGACGACATAGTTTAAGGCCAGCGATGTCGTTTCCCATCTTTGCGTAAGTTACGAGACTCCGCGTTCATTTCGCGTATTCGTTGCTTGCTCGGGAGTCTGGACCAACGTGTCTGGACGAATGGATGAAAGAGAGCTTGTGTTTTGATTCAACAAAGTAATTTATTACTCTGTAAAATTACAAAAAAATTTTATGCGCCCACTTGGCCATGGATAACGCATTTATCTACAGCAAACGGGCCTTTTTATTTGCCACGGCGGCTTTCACGCTATTCTCAAGGCGGCGATTCATATCCCTAGCGTAGAAGTGCATCCTGGTAACTATAATAAAATTCAGCACCTGACATGTAAAGGCAGCCTCATGCTCTACGCATCCAAGACGATCGATGTTCTCCATCTCCAGCTCATCAAGCACGTCCCAAAAGATGTCTGATGTAACTTGATCCCCGCTCAAAGAATGTGAAACTGCGCGGTTCACAACAGCCTTATCGACCCTAGGCACAGCATTTTCCATTTTGAGCTTGTACACAACACTGGCGTCAACAACTTCGAGACCAGCCTTGAATTTTCTGGTTTGTTTTTGCCAAATCCACGAGCTCGTTGTAGAGCGACGCGATAGCTCCACACACAGGGGAGTTACTTCCGTCATCGCACAGGCTTGTAACATCGCCATCACCTTGCCTTTTGCGCACCTTAACGGGAGGTGCCCTCCGCAAAGCTGGTTGCTTACGTTTCCGCGCCGGTTTCGACAGGTATGAAGGGCAGTTCGGAAACAAACGGGGAACAGCGTCGTCCTTGAGCACCCAACTGTCGCGCGGAATGATAACAACGTCCCCGTTTATGTTGTGCACGAACTCCTTCACTAAGTCACTGTCCTCGAAATGGAGATCCCACACAACGCAAGAGCTTGTGAGCTGCTTGTCCAGTCGTGGAATCGCACGCTGCCACACTTGAAGACATGAAGAATCTCTAGGCGCCCGGGAGAAATGGCGCTTCTCGGCAGATCTTTGAGAATCGTAACCGCTTTTGCAGCCGGTTACGAAACAACGCGGCATGTCGGTTGGTCACGATACAACGCCACTTATAACGTCAGACGACTCGAACGTGAAGAACAAAGCACATGAACAAAGCGCATCACCACAGCACCAACAACAACGGTTCGCGCAACGTGCTTCGACGAGCCGCGAAGCCGGGGCCGCAACACTACATTTGCTAGTAGGTACAGCGTTTGACCGCTGGCGCCACGCTGCGCCGCTCGCGCGTACCACGTTTCTAGGTGGTTTCTTTCGCCGAGGGCGCTCGAACGCAATCGTATGGTTGGTTCGCATGAATGCAACGCTTCCAAGCGTGGCTGTATGGCCGAGTGGCTACGGCGCTCGCTTTGGGAACATGCGTACGCTGGTTCGAATCCCGCCCGGGGGTAGAATTTTTCTTTTTTTATATCACGCTTGTCTTTTTTTTCTCTCGTTTGCCAGCGTGGTCGTTTGAACCCCGGTGCCACGGCGGCAGCCGTGGTACCGGGCGCCGACGCGAAGCGGCGGTCGTTGGGGTGTTGCGGAGCGCAGCGTAGCAACACCCCAAATAAAAAAATACTGCTCCAGTCAGGTAGACTGCTCCCTCCCTGATAGTGAGATTATATTTGGATCATCAAAACAGTGATGCGTTTATAATACCACCGATCCCAACAGCAGGCTAGTCACCACCAGCCCAGCGTTTTCTCCGTCAACGCCTCCTCCGTTCCAACGGCGGCGGCTAGAAACATGGTACGCGCGAGTGGCGCAGCGCGGCGCCAGCGGTCAAACGCTGTACCTACTAGCAATTGTAAATACGCAGCCGGGCCGAGCTAAAACCCCTTGATCTTGAAAGTAGCGACACTCTCCTCCGCGCGCGCGCTTTCCTCCTCAATTCTCCTCGCCCACCGGCTGCGCGCGCTGCGCACGGCACACTATTGCGCCTGGGCTCCCGCGGACGGGCCGCAGAATTCGATGGAGGCGCATTATTTTGGGCCAGTTGCGCGCCCCAGTGGCGTAGAGTATTTTGAAAAATGGTGATAACAGCAGGGAGAATGCTGAAGGCAACGTTTATGATGAGGTTGGTTTCATCTTAAAGCCGCATGAATGACACACACTTATGTAAAAGGAGCTTTGAGGCGAGTTCTATACTCCAGTTACTTTTTCTGCCACATGATACGCTGCTTTCCTTTTGGATCTGATCTAGTATTGCTTGTGGCAGATCGCTCTATGTTTGGCAGTTTTTTCTTGTATGTGCACGCATGTGCACCGCAGGTATTATATTCAGTGTGCCTTCTTATAATTACTGGCGAGAGCATCGTCCGTCCATGTGTTTGTCTCAATGTCAAAGCTTTTGCGCTGTGGTTTCTGCATTGAATAGGACGTTGCACAATTTCAGTGTGATGAAGCGGTGCCGGCAGCCACTCATCACCCACAATAACAGAATCTGAGGAAAGGTATTTACAGATTATTCTTTAGGCGTCGGTGTCAATGAAGCTTAAAAAATACTCGGTATACCTATGGGAGAAGGCATTCTGTATTTTTAGGCAAACGAAACGCCTCTAGAAAAGGTATTTTGATAGTTCACACCGACATAACATTGGTTTATGTAGTAGGATAGTTAAAATTGTGATTTTGATTAGCGGGGGGCCCTATTGCCGACGCATTGTAGATTGCGGGCAAGCATGCCGTGGCGACAGGCTCTGCATAAAGAATCATAGTGTCGTTGGCTGCATCGTTAAGCGACCGAGATCATTATTGCTGAAATTATTAGAGGCGGGACAAGGAGCAAGCAGCAGCAATCACTTACGACTGTCAGTTCGAGGTTCATGCGCTGTCGAGGGGGTTTCCTGTGCTTCACGACAGGTCGGTGGGAGAAAATTGTTGGAACTGCGTTGGGCTTCAGCTTTCTTTTTTCCAAGTTCTTGTAATATGCGCGGCTCAAATTGGTCTTCAGTGAAATGTAGCTAGAACATTTATCGGAAGAGTTAATCACTCAGGCAGGATGAATAAAACATCCTTTATACAAGTACAAGTGGCTAATACGCTGCAGTGCGAAACATTATTGCCTACATAATATTCCCTGCATTGCTACATCATAACCATAATCATTATTGCTCAACCTTCGTAATCAAAGCGCATTGATACAATGACATCGGCTCGTGTTACATGGATGGAAAAGGTTTACCCACAGAACAAAACCGAAGAACCATGATTGTAACGCATTCGCTAGTAAAGCAAAGATTCCCGGCCTTCACCTAGAAGTCGATATCAACAGCAAGGGTGCGCGATCATGTGAACATCTCCTGCACATTGCCTGTATCCGTGAGACAACCACATAATTATCGTCACCCACTCACGCATGCATGGCAGCCCAGTTCAAAGCAAATTCAAGAACTGAAAAAGATCACCAGGTGTCCTTAGCTATCGCCTAAGAGACTCGAATGCGAGTCTTGTAAAATCTACTGTAATTCACCTCAATCCACACTAATCCACCTTCATGGACCTTATTCGACCTTAACCCACTCTAACCCTCCTTCATACACCTTGATAGAACTTAATCCACCTCAATGCACCCTTATCGTTCTTAATCCACATTATTCAACCTTAAACCACCCTAATCCTCCTTAATGCACTTTAATCGACCTTAATCCATCTTAATATTCCTTCATGCACGTAATCGACGTTAATCCACCCTAATCCTCCTTATTATATCTTGATCCACCCTAAACCACCCTAATCCAGCTTAATCCTCCTTAATCGACCCTAGCCCTCCTTATTTAACCTTAATCCCCCTTCAACAACTTTAAACACCTTAATACAATCGTTAATCAGTCATGAATTACTTTGCTAATCATTAATAATTTATTATACACGGCTGGACATGATTTGACTCGCTTCTGGCCTTCATTAGGTCACGTTACTTTCTGTACCTCAAACGCTCACCTTGAAACATATCCAACTAAGGGTCTCGCCTTAAAATGTGGACTAGCTGGAGCTCATCACCTGCAATACCACGGGTATACTTGCCACTATTTTTTGGGGCCCTGCATTCATTGTATTTGTGACTGACACACACTTCGAAGTAAGCTGTAAATAGCTCCTCTACAAGCTGCTATTTCGATTTTCAGTAAAACAGACAATGGATCCTAACAATCACGAAAAGTGCGATCGAGAGGCTGTATCTTCGGGTATATCTGTTAAGTGGAAAGCAGAATCTACAGTGCTGCATTTCCGATTGAATAAGAGTTGACGACGTGCGAGGTGATGGAGTCCCAGCAGAATATTCAGCATTCTGAGGAGAACCCATTTTTATGCAACGTACAAATTGCTGCAGCAAAAACGCGAATGAGCAGGCCGGAAGAATTGAAAAAATGCAGCATTAGGGGATGCTTTGATACGAGCAATAAGACAGGCGCCTTACCTCGCAAACAACACTGTTCCTTGTCGGGACAAAGTTCTTCCGGCCAATGTTTTGCAGCCACTGCTTCTTGCGCAAGCTATCACACTTTCCTTGCGGTATCGTAAAAACTGCATAGCCATCATCACGCTTCTTGCTGCAGTTATATGCGCAGCAGCACGGCATAGCACCAGCAGACAGTGCTCGAAACAGCGTGCAATGTTAGCGCGCGACGTTCTCTATACGCCGAGCCAGCCGAGCTGAGGCGCAAAATGGCGCGAACGAAAAAGCAAAACACAAGAAAAACGCAAGCTCCGCTCGTTTCCAAGCGCAACGGCCGGGAGACCAATCATCGTGCAGGAAAACGCGCCCAAGGCCGTCTGTCGCGGAGGGGACTCGCGAGGGGCGAGGAGGAGGCGAGGAGGTCGCGCGCCGACGGCAAAGTACAAAGAGTGGCGGTACTTTCCTACATCAAGGGACTTTAGGCCGAGCGTGTGACTAGCGCCACCGCGCGGCGGGAGACGGAAAGGGGACACGCGCCGCCGCGCAGCTTTCAAACTGAAGCTAATCTAGTAACGTTGACCGCAGCCCCGTCTCTGCCGCAAGCGGCGTCCACGTACGCTACTTTATGCCGCGGCGTGTTTTTAAGTTTATTTACTAGAGCTTTAGCCCTGTGAGCTCTCCTCTCTTTGTTGTAGATAGGGTGCATATGTTTAGGTAGGAGGGCAATTCGGAAGCGTTTATGCACGTCCAACGGTATGTCCTTCTTGCCAGTCGGGGCACCCCTGTCACATTGGATTCCTACGGCGGGATGACGTCACAGCGCATGCGCTGTAGCGCTGGCGGTAGCTCGGCTACAGTGGCTAGAATGGGGAAGTGTGTTGAACGCGCCGGCTCGCGCGTGCCCCTTCGGGAGGAAACCGTCAGGTGGCGCTGACACACGCTTACACGTTGGCCGCGACGGCGGCTAGCAGCCACAGTGTAAGGGCGCTGCGTGGAATGCGATCGTCCGCGCGCGCAGCCGAATATGCAATAACAAAAAAAAAAGAAAGAAAGCTTCGCAATATATATTCTCGCTCGTGCATAGCGGCAAATGGCGATAGAGTGGCTATGCTAGCCCTTTCGTAATCGAAAGGCGCCAAGGTAACAATCCGATATATATATATATATATATATATATATATATATATACTCTTCTCCAATAAACACTTAGTTGTTAGCGCTGTGTTCCGTCTGTTGCTTTCACCGTCCGTGTGCTTCTGCACGATATACTGCGTAAATAAAGCATTGCGGACTTCTTTATCACGTGAGAAGCTTCTTCAACCTTCCCACTATCCAGCAGTGCGTCCAGCTCATGGTCTGCATCCACAATGCTGAGGAGATGTGTCATATTGCTCCCTTCACAGTTGCCACTTCTGGGAGCTTTGACCAAATCGTAGAAACTAAGACAGTTCACGGGGAGCAAAAATTGGGCAGCAGTACGATAGTAGCATCCAGACACGAAACAACGTTTTCGCACCATTAGTACACATATAGACTTGCTGCAGCACAAAAAGAAACGAACGTAACTTTCCACAGGTCAGGGTGGGCGGCGTCACTGAAGCAGCAGAGCCGGCGCGACTCGCATCGGGCGACGTGTCAACTAAAGCGCGCGCCACCTTGCCGTTCCCTACCGGCGGCTTCAATGCGCCCTACAGGCGCTGCGTGCCGCTCGGCTCACTTCCCCATTCTAGCCACTGTAGCTCGGCGGAGCCGTGTCTGTGCAACACTACCTTGTTGGTCTGTGTCGGGCGAAGCAAGCGCGCACCTGCGCCGGCGGTTACTAGGCAACGCGAGGTGACGTCATCGCTACTGCTTCGGCGCATGTGAGGCTAGGCGAGGTTCGGCCAAGTGGTGCGCAGCTGTCGCTTGGTTGTTGCTAGACAACGGCGCGGAGTTTTCTGCGGACTTCGGACGTTTCTCCACCAGCTTTAAGAGAATAGTCCTTAAAATGTATCTGGTGCTGGACGGATTCTTACCCACGTCACTCGGGTTCCTCAAGCACAGCAGCCCGACGTATTAGGGTTGCACCATGGATGTTCGCGGACAGCGAAGGATTCATTGTTAGCGTTACTATGCGTGAACCGGTGCAATCTCAGAGGCCGCATAAATGACGGGGGAATCTGTGAACGCAGCGCAATATGGCGCCAGGTGACCACAATCCAGCGTGACCGAGGAGCCTGTCTGGAGTACACGGCTCATTCATGGCGAAATTTGGTGGTGGTAACAAGGTGGCTACATTAATTGAATGCTAATACTATTAGTGTCGGCAGTCAATGTGGGACGGCTGCTGTCAGATTTTTTCCCTTTCCCACCGCGTTTAGCGTACCGCCAAACTTTTAAATTTGTACTTTTTTATTTCATTTGCTCTGCCGCTTGTATGTTAGCCCATGTTTTGTCAGGCGGAGTTTGACAACGTTAAAGAAGTACGGATACATATTTCTTGGGGCTGTTTTTCTGATTAATCGTAGCAGTTTACCCAGTAACTATGACAAAGAAAATCGCTTGCTCCAGCGTGCGACTATTATTAAGTTATAAGCTCTTATTTTACGACCAGTAGTGGTTTCGATTTCGGAGAGCATTTCGCGCCCGGTGACGTAAGAAATGAAAAAAAGTATTGTTTCGGAGAACTGTTATGCAGAAAAGAAAAAAAAATATGAATTACAAAACGTTTTTCAAAACGTCTGTGCCAGAACAAGCGAAACAAAATTTCATCCACAGCGGCATTCATGTTCAGTGCGAATAACCAGAAAGAAAAGTCCGTTTGACTTCAATTACTTTATTATAGCGTTTTAGTTAAAGTTACGAACTACAAACATTTCGCTGTTGTGTTAAACTCGCAGCTCAAATGCAACGACCACATTGAACACATTCAATCATCAGCTATACGCAAACTTTGTTTTATTCACCATAAACTTAGGGGTGCATGTACGCTTCATATATAATATATACAAGACAACCTATTCCCCATCTTCATTACTGACAACCAATCATATCATGCCTATATATAAGTCCATATAAGACGGAGGTTTGCCCGCCTATACTTCCTCCACCACATAATTCACGGCAAAGTAGGGTTTTTTTTCCCACTCCTACAATAACGTTTTTAGAGACACGTGGATCTTGTCATCAGCTTGATCATAACTTAACGCATACTTCGCGTACGTATGCTAACGCTTTTGGGTTCTATTTTTTTCTATAACTATCACCGAGTGGAATGCCTTACCTGTCAGCGTGCTATCGGCTGATTACTTCGGAAAAGCACTACATAATTATTTGAGATAACATATTTCACAAATTGTGCAAATTTTGTGTTTGTTCTGCTGATGTTTTACTACCTTTTTATTGATTTTGATGATTCTATGTTCTACCCTCTTTGCGTGGACCTAAAGCATGATCTGCAGTATTGTGTGAATAAATAAATGAGAATGCTCGCCTGAGCTGCCCTCATCGTCCTTCTCCGCATACCGCGCAGGTAGATGCGCAGGGCCGCATTGTTTCATCTTGGCTCAGCGAGGAATCGCAGCAACAATATGAGCGACGAGTCAATGGCTGTCTTGGGGAAAATGCAACTGTGTTCCCCGAGGTGCCGGCAATGGAGGTGGCGCACGCAGCTTTCCTGCAAGACACCGGAACCAACCACGACCTGCTCTCACCGGTAGGGTTATGTACGGTTTCGCTAATAACCGGCAGACGTTTCTAGAGCGAAGCTTGCTTGTGAACCCTCCCTCAATTTGCGGACGTGGCTGACACTGTCTTGGTGAATATCCCACATATATTACATTCATTACTCTCCATCTAGGCACACTTTTAGAATGACACAACTATTAGTGCAGTAAAAGAACAAATTCCAGCCGAGCTTCAGCTCTTACAGATATTTTATAATTTCTACATCTGTATAATTTTTTTCGGCTCCATTGTGTTGGACACATTGTACTTGCACCAATGAGCATATGGATTGGAAAATGTGCTCTGAGTGCCCAACTTTGAGTGCCCCAATATCAGCATGGTGCACCGCCATTCTTGATCAATACATACTTTTCCGGCCTAGTACAATAACGATATCGAAGGACACCTCCTCCTAATTTTCAACTGGGATGAATCTAATGCAAGGCTAGTCCACATTACAGGCTCGTTGAAGGCTTCTCTAGAAAATCCCCATCCCAGCCATTAAGAAAATATCTTCAATATATAGTCTGGTGGTTCCTACAGAGAAAACAATGTTGTTTTTATGGGCAGTATGCCAGTCTCTAATTTAAAGAAAAAAAAGTTTTACTCATGGTGCTACCTGCATTCTTTTCGCACGCCTTAAAAGATCATTTCTAGGTCCCACAAAATTAATTTATCTAATGAGCATTTCTACCGACTACATCTCTTACTGTAAACAGGTGGCATTTGCGCCTCGCTTGGCGATTTGTTGCCTGAAGACCCGCCGCATCTCCCTGCCATTTAATTCCCAGTCGCTGCGTCCGCATTCCGATACGGATGGAATGCCAAGACTCTGCTGTGCTAGACTTAATTCTCGTTAAATCTCACCAGATAGTCGAAATAAATCTATAGCGTCTTTTTCCTTTTGCGATACCCTATAGGCATGTTGTCGAACGGGACTTTCGATAGATTCGGTAATGATACGATGCTGGGCAACCTGCCTCTGGTTAACCTTCGTCGTTGTAGCGAAACAATCTCGAAAGGAATCGAGTACGTCCAGAAGCCTTTCCCGTTGTTCTGATGGTAGGCTCGGGTTCACATCGAGAGTGCTCGCAAACGCCTTGGCAGAATGGTCACACGGCGAAAGAGCAGCTAATACTGTCGGACCGTTGACGTCGGCAATTTCCGCAAAGTATGCAGTCGTGGTGCGTCTTGCAAGATGACGGTATTCCTCACTGAAGTCCGAGACCAGCAGGTGAGCCTGTCTGTTTCGAGGCTGAATAACTCCTCTGGCAACGCATATTTGTTGTGCAAGGAGGAAAGCCAAATTTGCCGCCGCAATTACAGCGTGCGGAACGTCCTGCTCACATTCCACACCGACAAAGAGGCTGCTGCGAGGGGGTAGAGTCACAAATTCATCGGACACACGTAGCGCGGTCTTCGGTACTTGGGTGATGTTGTCAGCTTCAGCAGGAAAAGGGTCCTCGAACGACACCAGCAACTCACGTAAGTCAATGATTGCGCCGTATTCACAAAGAAAGTCCATTCCAAGGATTATTGGGCGGGAGCACACAAGTAATACGAGGAAAGACCCCGCGAACGCCGACGCACAGATTCGAACACGTGCCGTGCACATTCCAGTTGGCATCACCAGATGGCCACCTGCGGTGCGTAACTGGGGCCCTTGCCATGGCGTGGTGACTTTCCTCAATTTAGATGCCAGTGCGCCGCTCACAACTGAATAATCGGCACCGGTTGACGAGGGCAGTGACAGCATGATTATCAACAACTACGGCGATGTCGGCAGAAATAATCTTAGTACTGTCAGAAAATACAGAAAAACCGGAACGATCGTCGTCGGGTCCGCGCGTCGAGGGAGGTTCTTGGATTATTCCTTGGAAAGCGACTTCACCCCCAGAAGTCGCGGTTCCTAGTTTCCCCTGTGAGGACTCGGTGAGCGGTTCCTTAGGGGAGCGTAAGACAACGAGGGCAAGCTAGGTGACACGGACCGGCGAGGGGATCGTGATCGCGACTGGCGGCGCTGAACAGTCGATGGGATTCGCTGGCCCGTCAGATACGCTTCTATTTCGCGGGGACGCTCAGCGTTACGTGGGCACCGCGCGCCGGGATGGAAGTCGCGGAGGCCTAGCTGGCGGTACTGGCAGTTGCGGTACACGTGACCCACTTCGCCACAGTGGTAGCATAGCGGACGGTTATCCGACGAGCGCCATACACTTGCCTTATTAGCACTCTGTCTTGAATGATCAGGTGGTCGATACGTAGGTACGCTCGGGTACCTTCAGCCGGATAGCGGATGCGAAGAGGTGTCCGGGAACAGATGTGTAGCCTGGTCCACTGTACGCATGATGGGATCTGTAGATGGTGGTGCAGGAGCCCTCAATGCCGCCGTATATGTTAGCACAGGGACCTCAGGTCTTGGTTGTGCGAGTGGTTGCACCGCCTGTCTGATTTCACTCCGGATGACGTCCGAAAGTGCTGTCATAGGTTGTTGGGGTCCCACTGGTGCCACTGCTTGGAGTTGCCGCAGTTCGTCACGCACAACGCTTGGTATGAAGTCAGCGAGGGCCTGCTTCTCGCTGTCGAACCCAAGAGAGCACGCAGTAGACGTGATATCGTGGCGTTCGTACAGTGACGACCGCTGCTGGAGAGTACGCTCCATCGTGGTTGCCTCACTCACGAACTCGGCCACAGTTGTTGGTCGATTGCGTACGAGTCCGGCGAAAGGCTGTTCCTTGACTCCACGCATTAAATGTCGCACCTTCTTTTCCTTAGGCATTGCAGGGTCTGCGCGTCTGAAAAGACGAAGCATGTCCTCGACAAACATCGAGACTCTCTCGATGGGCTGCTGGTTCCTAGAAGAGATGGCTTGTTCAGCTCTCTCCTTTCTTTCGGCGTTGCGGTACGCATCGCGCAGCTGTCGGCTAAACTGGTGCCATGTCGCAAAGGAACCCTCATGGTTCTCATACCATGTCTTGGCAGAGTCTTCTAGCGCGAAGTAAACTCTCCGCAGCTTGCGAACATCATCCCACTCGTTGATGCTGGCAACCCGATCGAAGTGGTCCAGCCAGTCTTCAACATCTTCAAAAGTGTCTCCATGGAACGGTCTGGGTGTCTGTGGCGCATGAAAAACATGCGGGAGAGAATACTGGGCATCGTGGGTTTGGCTCGTCTGGTTTGTAGTGGTCGTTGGCGTTGTTATTTCTAGTCTTGACGAGAAGGGAACGAATTTGGGTGGTAGTCCTTGCAGGCGGCTGCTGCTTCTTGGTGTGGGACCAGTGGCTGTCTGTGAGGTGCTAAGAGTGACGGCGGAAACTTGGGAGCGAAGATGCATTTACCCAGCACTTCCACCAGTAATGTCGCGGGCGAAACAACAGAGCCAGCCAGAAGTCCACGTCTTTACTGGAACCAGACCCCCCAAAAGAAGAACGTTCTCTTCTTCTTCCAACAGCCCCAAGCGTGTACGTGCCACAGCAGATGGCTCATATGTGACGGCATGTGCCAATATGTAAGGCGCTGCGTCGGGTAGCACCGAATGAAGTGTCATTCTAACATATGTGCGCCATCGGAATCTGCACAATCTTCCTGCCTGTCATACGCTCGATGACATGCTCCTTGAAGTGGCACTGGCACATGACTAATGCGGTTGAAACATTTTTTCAGCACGGCGAAGGGTAAACTTACGTCTCTCGGAAAGTTCTGGGTCTCAGTGCATCGAAACCAATGATTCTTTCGCGCGTGGCTTGCATGTTTGTAGCGTAACTTTCAGTTTGGCACAGAGCAACTAGTGCCCTTCCGGCTTGTTTTCTTCTGTGCAGGAACACTTTCACTCTGTCCAGGAGTCTCACGAGCTTGGTATTCACGAGTATCACCCACAGTCTTCACTTAGCTCCTTAAACGTCTAAGGAAATTACAAGAACTAGGAGAACTATCGTGACTGCGAGCACAGCGCTCCGTGAAGTGAGCGTGTTAACAGACGATATAAATGACCGCTTTTGAAAATTACTCATTGCAACAAGAAACATCGCACTGTTAAGCACTCTCTCAACATAATTTAATCATTTTCTTTCAGGTTTTACTGTAAAAAAACCATTATCTTAAATATAACAGGCGCGCAAAAACAACACACTCAGTAGCAGACGACGCACGCTTCACGGCAAACCTCTGACCGCAGCGCCACTCCAGCTGTCATGATGCGGAGAAGCAGTGAACTACGCCGGTCGGCACACCTACCAATCTAGCCACCATACCAAAGATATCGCTTTATTCCGGATGGACACTTTCTAGGCACGGCTCCAACAAGAATCAGCGAATGCTTAATCATCTGTGAGCATACTAACAGATAATCACGCCAGCTCAGGCGCCTCTTCTGTTGTGCCATCTTCTCGTCTGCTATGGGCTAATACTAATAATAATAGAAGTAATAATAATAATAATAATAATAATGTGAATAATAATAATAATAATAATCACAGGAAATGGTGATACCCTCCTCTACACATTGCTCACGGTTTTACTTCATACTCCAATTTCATTCATAATAATAAAAATTATGAAGAATGTTTCAGCAAGTGAGTCGCAAGCGAACTGCCCTTAAAAGGAGGTATGGGGAGGATACTTGAAGACAGATTTTCCATAGAGGGACATGCTCTATATCTACCCTACATGAAAGGCGTCACATCTGCCCGACGGTGACATCTAAATAATATTGTGTTTAAAATTGTGTTACAATGTAATTAGACAACTGATTTTGAGATGAATTCACAAAGTGTTTTTTTTTCGATCTCTAGCAATGGAGGCTGAAGTGGCATCTCATTAAAGCCTGATCTACCAAGTGACCTCATTAAACACCTGATAATGCACAAGGGTTTGGTTAACACGTTGCACCCAGAACCCAATTACCAGAGTTACGAGGCACTCACGACTTTGGTGCATGTTCTTTTACAGAATCTTACCGAACATCAGGTTTTCTTCATCACAACCTGCGCTGCCTCGTGCGCTCTATCAGCCAGCCACAACACGTACGGGGGAGACTGCAACAAAGCGGTCATGAACTTTGCGCCCTTTGCCGAAGCTTTCAGTTGTCCGCTGGGCTCCAGAATGAACCCGGTCAACAAATGCACGTTCTACGATTGACCGAAATCCAGTCGTCACGTTTATTTTTTATTTCACCTGCCGTCATTATGGAGATTCGGGAGCAACGGTCTTTCACACCGTTGCTCCCGTGAGCCAGTTGAGCCAGTAGAGCTTTTATATTTTTTGAAATGCAGTCAATTGTTTTTCCTATATTGCACTGTGCGCTTCCATGCAAATTGTGACTCTGACGGAGCGAAATAAAGCGTCTCCACGGTGACGCAATGTTCCCAGTTACGTTTCCAAGTTGCACACGTTACATATACCATGGGCCCCCATCACTTACTGAATTCACTGTGTTCTTCATTGGCACTAGCCACCTATTCTGGTCGTGACCATCCCCGCGAGAATCGGGACCCTCCCTCCACATAAGAGATCGCAAAGCAGTTTGATCTTGACTGCAGAATATACAGCACACCTCACAATAAGCTCACCAGGCCTCAAGCCATCACCTTCAGAATGCTTCAAATCAACACGTACCCCACGCAGAACAGACTACATCACTACATGCCTGAACTATACACAACATCATATTGCGAAAATTGCCCTAGCGCACTAGACGTACATCACTTGCTCTGGCCCTGTGGTCGGACCCACGCAAACAAGAATCAAGACTCCGCCAGGCTACAAGAAGCACTACGCAGCACGCACCTGGCGGAACAGCTCTGGGCCATCCAGCGAGCCCACGATGCGGAAAGGGGACTGAAACTCCCGGTCCCAACGTGGGACCCTACTAAAATCCCATTTAAATTCAAACAGGGTTATACAGGTTTCAACTGGTTTTAACAGTGACCCGTTTGGCAACAAACAGGACCCGTTTACACACAAACGGGTCTCAACGGGGACCTGTTTGGCTAGCAAATAGGTTTAAATTGGACCCACAGACGACACAGAAATATGTCTAAACAGGGGCCCCGTTTGGCGAACAAACTGGTTCATACTGGACACTGGCAACAAACAGGGGTCTGTTTGGCCCGCCAACAGGTTTAAACAAGAATCTCCGACACCGAAATGGGTGTAAACAGGGGACCCGTTTGGTAGTTAAACTGGCTCATACTGGTCCCACTGGCACCAAAAAAGTCTATACAGGGGCCTACTCGGCACAAAAACTGGTTCAAACTGGACCTTTGTAGCTGTCATACTGGATGAAATCATACCATGCAATTTAATGCTTCAACAGGTTTACGGTAAAAAACAATTTGAAATTGGTAACGGACCGAAATTCCTTTTGTTCTTTATATCCAGACAATATAACACCTGCTAACGTACGGGCCTGTTTTTAAGCTGCATGGAAATTGCGTGACCAATAGTTGGCATTAAGGCTTTTAATAAAGCTGTATGCTAGCATGCATTTTCGCGAGCAGTGTCCGAAAACGCTGGCGACAAGCAGTGCGGACGTTCTTGAGTACCAACACGTTCACAACAAAGCAAGAAATCAAGCCATCGTGACAGCAGCGTCCGATGCATGGTGGGCACTACTCACGAGCCGTAGACACCCGCAGAATGGCACACAAGAAACGAAACAAACTGTGTCGATGACACCACTTCAAATGTATCGTTGTTAGCGTGGCAGAAAAGCATTGGAACATTCGCCAAACAACGATATGCTGCGAATTTGAAGTCGATTTCCCGGTCGCGTGTTTATATTTGCGCCCAAGCACCGTGCTCGCCCGCTGGCGCCGCCATGCGCCGCTCGCGCGTACCATGTTTCTAGGTACTTTTTTCGCCGAGGCGCTAAGCCACACGCTCCCTAGATCAGTCTAGGTATTCGGTTTCATGCCCCTAGGGACTAGGAACACGCTCTGTGCCGGGGTGCGACTGTTTTCACAACAAATCAGTGCAAGGGCTGGGCCTCGCCTTGATGACGTATCACCATTTTCTTTTTTTTTTTCGACGAAGACGACGACGCTCGAACGCAATCATATGGTTTGCATTAGAGTGTACGGTCAAGTGGAACGAGCGGCTGGGGCGGCGCAGGCTTTGTAGTGAGGCGCCCGATGTGGAAAAAGACTGTGGCGGCGCTGCGATCGAAGTGGATTGGGCCGCATCAAGGTCGCGCCGTTGGAAACTGCTGGCGATACAGCTGGGCAGGGTCATTCGTACTACTTCGCGCGCTTATATTTGCGTTCAGACCGCTCAAATGGTGTTCATAATTGCATATGACATGTATTTGTGCCTTAAAGGAACCCTGAAACGATTTTGACGATTTTGTACAAACTCACTGAGTAGTTAGAGTAGGTCCATTTGATCATTAATTGACGCATATAAGCGCTCCACGTAAAGCATGTGATTTAATATAAGGTTTTAAAAGCGTACATCGCTACCGATCACAGCACGCCAATCGGCTGAGTTTTGTGACCAAGTGACGCGATTTGCCCAAAACACGTCACTTGGCCAGCTTCCCATTGGCTGCCCAGGGCGCGTCATCGATAATTTTTTCCAACATTATGGTGAACAAATGTTGTTCGTAATAGTTTAGATGTTAGTTATTTTGTTTCTATACAAAGAATGTAACAGAAAGAGAATGCACAAGGACATGTATCACTACACTAAAAGCACTTCCGGCCCACAGCAAGTGTCGTCTGCTTGTGTTAAAACGTCCTCCGTACTGACGAGAGCTGCGCGATCAGTGTTGGTTTGTTCTTTCTTTTCTCGAGCACCATGGTTCGCCCTTGTTGCATTGTGGGCTGCAAAAGTAGCGATCGGCGACATGTCAAGCTGCGACATCGTGCCCCGCTGCAAGGCAGCAGACGAGCGGAGTGGCTGCAGTGCATCGGACTTTCGGTATTCAAACCAATCCAAACGGCGCCAGCATCTACGCCTTTGCGGCCGTCGCTTCACGTCGAAGGTTTGCCACAATAGAGTTTAGCGTGTCCGGTATTCAGGTAAACCACCTGGCGGCACAAAGCTCAACCAAACACACACAGCTCATATAGCAGTAACCAAGTTTTTTCTACTTTGCTGCTGGCTCAAATTTTTGGCAGGAGCGTAATCTTGAACACGTTGTCATGTTTAAAATGTTTTACACTTGGTTACAGGAATATTAGCACTGTATTTGGCTGGTTAAGCTCTGCGCCACCAGATAACTGGAACGCGCATGCCGATCAGGCTGCTCACGTATTTTCTACGAAGCTCCTTCATCACAGCGGCATGGATGAGCTTTAGTTTACGCCTCTGGCTATCCGTCAAAACACCCAGCTCGCCTGTGGTTACCGGAATACTGAACACTTTCGCGCTGCGACAGAACGCTCGCAACGCACGCTGCTTGATCGCTCTCGCTGTGGATCAAAAGCTGGGCGGCTAGCGTAGAGGTTGGAGAGCTTTCGCGCGCTGGCTCCAAGACAACCGGAAATAGACGACTACACGTCACAACATGACGTAGAGCCAGCGAAGGCGGAGCTTAGCCCCGACCACTCGGCGAACCAGTTGAGGTGGAAATGCATGGCTAGGAAGGAGTCTAACTTGTAATCGTCCGTACCTCTCTTAATATGAGACGCTTCACTTAAATTGTTACGCGAATGTTTTACTGTAGCTGTACCCTACGCGTTTACAAAATTTGTACGAACCATTTCAGGGATCCTTTGAGAATTCCTTGCTTTCTCTTCTTTATTTTATTTTATTTTTTAATGCCGCTCGGTGATGCGCGTTCATTGCGGTCGCAGTGTCGGCTTTTATTCTACTATGTTATTGTATGGTTCCCTTTGGAGAACAAATATTTTTCTCGTTCTTCAAGTAGCATCTCTCGTGCGTATTGTTGCGCATATAGTTTTCCATCAGTAGGTCTTGCGAAACGCAGACGGAGAAACACATGTAACCTTCCTGCTTGAAGCTTCAAACAATTATACAGCATATCTGCCCCATCCGGCGCTTTGTACTCAGATTTACGGGAAGCATTGTTATAGACAAAAAATGAGTAAACTGCCACGAAACATTCCTTTTAAGTTTCCGCCTTCCTTGCGTAGCGAAATGCGGAGTAATTGGTAAGGGGTCATTTATTGCGGTAGGACCTCGAGCGCCGAATATAGTTTGTTATTCATTATATATGCTCATCTTTGGGCGTAATAAATCGTACATGGAATTTTTTTTCTTGTCAAGACTTCAACAAAAGTTAGAAAAAAAAGAAAGAAAGCTGGCGCGGTAGCCTCATTAGTGGCTATATAGTGGATATGGCGTTGGGATGCTAAACTCCATGGAACTCGCGGGTTCAATCCAGGTCGCGGAATTCGATAGGAGTGAAATGGAAAAACACTCGTGTACTTCTATTTAGGTGCGCGTTAAAGAAGCCCAGGTGGTGAAAACTAAAGCTCATAATCATATCGTGGTTTTGCCACGTGGTCCCAAGAATTTATTTAACTTAAAAAAGAGAAAAAAGCATGTGGCTGCGTTCTTCGGCTTTTTTCTATGGGTGTAAACAAAATAGTTGCAAATTATTCTCGAGTCTGTTTTCCGAGAAAAAACTTGTTACGCTTATCCTATATTTCATACATAAATGTAATGCCGTTCTCAAATGTATCACCGCTCAACTCAACAGCTTGTATATTATAAACGGCTGCTTTCAGTTATCCGGTGCACTATCATAACGGCCATAATGAAACAATTAAATTAACGGCATACGTCACATACACGTAGAGATATGCGCACATCTGTTGCTTTAGTTGAAGATAAGTGCGGTACCATATGGGGCACCCGGTTTTAATGGGTTGCACACATGGTGAGAGTGAGGCTGTCAAAAAAAAAGTTTCCTTGGCTGAATCAAGTTAGCAGATTTACAGACTGCCCCCAAACGGGGGCGTTTATATTGAATGACAGCTAGGAACTTGTTAAGCAGGACTTATTAACACCGTGCGTTAATTCTCTCAGGAACTGCGCCTCTGCGCAACAGCCACGACTCCCCGGCAGCACGATCATTCGGAATAATAGTCCTCACTTGCATCGGTCACTCACCGTTGAGACTTCAATGGTGCTGTTATGCGTTACATTCGAACGGAAACGACTAATCGGTGTCGTACAGTATATCAATAACACTTACGTAAATATATATATATATATATATATATATATATATATATTGTGAGACAACGCCCGGGACGAAGGCAGAGCTCTTGTATTGTCAGACAGCGCGAGACAGCCCACGAACACCAACCCGACAAAATGATGATGATTATGAGGATGGGTATATACACATGAAGACGATGATGAACTGCACAGTTAGCGCTCAAACTAACTCCCCCCTCACGAAAGCCGCCGGTAAGGCAGCGAGTCAGAAATGGTCGGAACGCCGAAGATACGGCTTCAGGCGAGAGACGTGAACAATTTCAGTGCTGCGGCAACCGCGGTAAGTAACCGAGGTAACATGAGTTACGCGATAGTTCACGGCAGATGTTCTTTCAAGCACGGTATGTGGGCCGCGATACCTGTGAAGAAATATTTCACAGAGCCCTGGCACTCGAACAGGTGTCCACAGGAGCACTTCGTCGCCTGGACAGAACAAAATGACACGACGGGTCGCATCACAGCGGACTTTCCTCTTCTCCTGAATGGTCGCGGTGTGGGCGCGCGCAATTTCGCGGAAGGGGTCCGTATAAGTCGATGCCCACGAATTCAAAGGGAACGGACGGGCACGGCAATGGTTATAAAGGGCCGGCGGGAAGAGAGGTCGAACGTTTTCGATGTTGGCATGACGCACACGAACTGACGTACTCGGCAACACTAGTAGACAGGCCAGGCCAGAAACAGCGAGTCTTAATGAGGTCGTAGGTTTTATGGAATCCTCAGTGGCCTGCCGTTGCGTCGTCGTGAAAAGCTTGTCAAATTTGCAGTCGAAGTGAGCGAGGGACGACTGGGACCAATCGGTAACCGGTAGGGTGGTAAACTTGCCGCAATAATGAGCCATCACGAAGTTTAAACCGCACCAGTTGTCGTCTTAAGCGGCTGTTGGGAGGACGGGATAAGCCAGTGAGCCGGTCGATAATTGTGCGGCAGTACGTATCTGCACGTTGGAGGGAGGCGAGGTCTTCTGAGGACAGAATGTCGACCGAGGTCACGAACCGTACCGGGGCCATGGTTGTGGTCGGTTGGCTGGGCGGTGCCGAACGGAGGGAAGGTGAGACATGGGGATTTGGCGACAGCAGGCAACGAGATAAAGCATCAGCATCTTGATGTTGCCTGCCAGACCTATATGTGACAGAGTATTCGTACTCCTGCAAA
This sequence comes from Dermacentor silvarum, assembly GCF_013339745.2. Taxonomy (NCBI): domain Eukaryota; kingdom Metazoa; phylum Arthropoda; class Arachnida; order Ixodida; family Ixodidae; genus Dermacentor; species Dermacentor silvarum. The sequence goes on from NC_051157.2 coordinate 144,611,564, forward strand.
CGCAGAACCCAACGGCCGAAAGAAATTGTTGTCCTCCCTGAAGAAATTCTTCAGGGAGGACAACCAACACAGAGCATGGTGGTCAGTCACAATTGTACAATTGTGAATTGGCGGCCATATAAATAGGGGTGAAACTTTTGTATGGACCATACGATGGCGAGGCATTCTTGTTCGGTGATAGTATAGTTTCGCTCAGCAAGAGAAAGAGTACCACTCGCGTAGGCCACGACTTGCTCTTCAGACGTGTGGTTCCGCTGCAGCAGGACAGCGCCTATTCCATGCCCACTTGCGTCAGTGTGGTGGATAGTAGAGGCTGTGGGATCAAAGTGAAGAAGCACTGGTCCTGATGTGAGGCATCGCTTGAGGGTCTGAAAGGCGGCTTCACATTCATCCGTCCAGGTAAAGGGTGTGGTCGTGGTCAGGAGTTTATGAAGAGGAGCTGCGATAGTCGCGAAGCCACGGACAAAGCGGCGGAAGTACGACGCTAATCCTAGAAAGCTGTGAAGGTCTTTAGGTGTGTTTGCGGTGTTGGGAAATGCTGTACAGCAGCGACCTTGTCGGGATCTGGCTCAATGCCGTGCTTGCTGACCACGTGACCTAATACTTTGATGCTGCGGCTCGCAAATCGACACTTCTTAGTACTGAGCTGGAAATCCACCTTGGCTAGACACGTGAGAACGTCGTCTAAACGTTCTAGGTTCTGTGAGAAGCTGGACGAAAAAATGACAATGTCGTCCAGGTAACATAGGCAGGTTTTCCATTTGAGGCCGCGTGGTACGGTGTCGATCATTCGTTCAAATGTGGCTGGCGCGTTGCACAGACCAAAAGGCGTTAGGTTGAATTCGAAAAGGCCACCAGGTGTTGCAAACGCCGTCTTCTCTTTGTCGGGCTCATGCATCGGGATCTGCCAATATCCAGAAGGCAAGTCGAGGCTCGAAAAGTATTCCGCACCTTGTAAGGTATCCAAAGCATCGTCAATACGGGGCATAGGATATACATCCTAACGGGTAATTTTGTTTAGTGTCCTATAATCGACGCAAAAGCGTACCGCACCGTCCTTTTTTAACTAGAACAACAGGAGACGACCAAGGGCTTGCTGAAGGCCTTATAACGTTCCGTGCGAGCATGTCGTTGACTTGGTCTTCTATTACTTTCCATTCAGCAGACGATACACGGTAAGGGCGGCGACGAATGACGCGGGATCCATCGGTTTCGATGTGATGAGCGGCCACGGTTGCTTTACCCAAGCCATCCGAACACACGTGAAAGCAAGGTTGGTGTTTCCTTAAGGTCAGTAAGGCATCAGTCTGAGTTGGGCTCAGATCTGAACTCACAGTGGCCCTGAGAGCACTGGGTGAACCGTCCATGGGCGTATACTCGGCGAAGGAGGAAACGGGCGAAGCAGTGACGACACATACTGGTGCTGCGTCGATAAGCATGGCAACAGTGGACCCCTCCGGCAGCAGAAGTGGCTCTGATGTCGTCTTGTAGGCGGTCAGACTGGCGCAGCCGCGTGAGAAACGCACCAGACAAGAAGCGATAGCGATTCCCCGAAAAATGCAGCGCTGAGAAGGGGAAACCACTGCGTCGCCGTCGATATTTTCCCTTGATCTAATGGTGAGAATGCGGGCTTGGCCGGGTGGAAGAACAAAATCTGCCGCTGTGACAAGGTGGGGCGGCGAGGAATCGGCAGCGTCAGAGAGCTCGGTGTCCGTAATATGTATAAGTGGTTGTCCGCACGAAATAACAGCAGATGCAGCTGACAAGAAATCCCAGCCTAAGATGATCGGATGAGCGCACGACAAAAGCACATTAAACAGTATATGATGGCGAATGCCGTCGATGAGGACACGAGCAGTACAATGTCCGGTAGAGTAGATCGGACTGTCATTGGCGCCACATAAGACCGGACCAACATACGGAGTTGGCACTTTTCGTAGACGGAAGCATAGTTCGCGATGAATAACAGAGATAGCGGCACCAGTGTCAATAAGAGTGTCGAAAGAAACACCTTCCATACAAACAGCGAGTAAATTAGTCGGGCGATCAGGAGGAATTGGGACAGTTCGCAAACAAGCACTTTCTCCTCCAAAAACTCCTCTACTTTTCCGGATGGTTGTCGAAATAAGTGGAGTAAGGATGCAGGGGCGATGAAGTACGGCGGAACGGAGACGGGGAATGACGACGGGGTGAGCGAGAAGACCGGGACATGTTTTGGGACAACGGAGGTGAGGGCGAGCGACGTTACGAGGATATATAGGGTCCTGGAACGTAGGCGTCCGATTTGAGCACATAGTCTCTCTCATAGGCGGAATAGCCACGTCGTTCATCATGCTGGTGCCGGCGGCAGAAACGAGAGATATGACAACGTATGCCACAGTAGAAACATACTGGGCGGGAAGGGCGCCAGGTAGAGTCGTATGGTTGCACGGGGGCCTTCGCTCCATCGAGGCCAGGTGGTCGCAGACAACGGTGGCAGGAGCAGATCAATCTGCTCCTGCCACCGTTGCAACCGCGAAGCAATCTCAGCGTAAAAAGGTCCACAAAACAGGCGCAGAGACCGGGCATGTGTGACACTTGGCATGGACGCCAGTTCTTATTTAATGATCTCGCGCAAATTGGGAGGCGGTGTTGGCCGGAGCATGGCCGTGAAGCTCCTCTCGCACAATGATGCGGATGAGCGCTCGCAATTCATCGTTGTCGGTAAGGTGAGCGTCGCAGGAGGCGCGTGGAAGACGAAAGGAGCAGATTGTGGCAAGTCGTTGGCAAGTCGTGATGATGTCACTAACGGAAGTGGGGTTCTGAATAACAAGGGCGTGAAAAGCAACTAAGTTGATGCCCTTCAGGATATGAGGGATACGTTCCACTTCGGGCATGTCACTCTGAGCGCGACGGCAGAGAGCCAGGACATCTTCAATGTAAGAGGTATAGGATTCCTCGGCTCCCTGGATGCGGGTAGCGAGCTTCTGTTTCGCTACTTCGGAGCGCCCAGCAGATGTGCCAAATATCTGTCGCAGCTGCGCAGTAAATGCTGGCCAATCAGGGAAGTCGCGCTCATGGTTGAAAAACCAAGTTTGGGCGACCTGCCTCAATTAGAAGGCAACTTTGCGGAGCTTTTGTGACTCGTCCCAATGGTTGCAAGCGCTCACCTTGTCGTACTGGTCAAGCCAGTCTTCCACGTCTTCGCCGGGAAGGCCAGAAAAAACCCGAGGGTCGCGTTGCGGTGCGGTGACGGACGAAATAGGCCCAGCTGGCGGAGCTGAGGTGGTGGCAGCAGTGGATGCGGTGGTTTGTGCCATAACTGGTGTTGGCGAGCACAACCATCAACCAGAGCGGAGCTCCAGGGGTGACCGGTAGAGCAAGAGGACGGGGATATCAACGCACGCTCCACCACTTGTGAGACGACGCCCGGGACGAAGGCAGAGCTCTTGTATTGTCACACAGCGCGAGAAAGCCCACGAACACCAACCCTACAAAATGATGATTATGAGGATGGGTATATACAGACAGACAGACAGACAAGAACTTTTATTCAGGTCCTGAGGAACTGCGTTTGAACGCCCCCTTTCAGGGGGAGTCGGTAGCAGTCGCGGGCCGCTCCCACGCAGGGACCGGAAGACCATGGCCCTCCGCCCTCTCGCAGGCCCTCTGGACAGCCCGAAGTTGAACCGAGAGGTCGCCGCTTTTAAGGGCTTCCTCCCAGACCTCTTCGTTGTTGAACTCTGTGTCGCGTAACGCAGGACATTGCCAGAGCATATGAGCTAATGAGCAGTACGCCTCTCCGCAGTCCGGACATTGCGGTTCGATGTTGGGCGAGAAGTGACTAAATCTGCCCCTCGACGGAAAAGACCCCGTTTGGAGCATCCTAAAGGCCGTCGATTGCGATCGAGTGAGTCTAGGGTGAGGAAGTGGGAAAGCCCTCCGCGAAAGATGATAATGAGTCAAGATCTCGTGGAAAGTGAGGAGCGAGTCCCTGTACCTCCCGGCGTCCCCGCCTTCGAATCCGCCGGCACCGCCGCGGTGAGCGAAACCTCGCGCACGGTCATGGGCAAATTCATTGGCGTTGGGAACATCGGGATGTACGTTGGCCCCCATGTGGGCCGGGAACCATTTTATAGTGTGAAACCCGGTAGCCCCCTCGCTGCCGAGGATGGCCGCTGCTTCCCGCGAGATCGAGCCCGAAGCGAAAGCCCTAGCTGCGGACCGCGAGTCCGTGAATATATTTGGACGCGACGGGTCCTTCATTGCTATAGCGATGGCCATTTGCTCAGCCACCTTTGCCGAAACATTTCGAACCGAGGCAGAACATAGGAGTTTGCCAGTATGGTCGACAGAAACCACTGCGAAGCAATCGGAACGCTCGTACTGGGCTGCATCGACAAAGGCTGCGAGATCCCGACTATCTGCAACCGATTTTAATAAAGAACGGGCCCGAGCTATGCGGCGCCCTACATTGTATTGCGGGTGGACATTTCTTGGAAGTGGAGCTACAGTAAACGTACCTCTGATTGAGGACGGTAGAGTCACTTTACGCTGGTTAGTCTCCGTAAGACCGCAGCCTATGGATTCCAGGATACGCCTACCAGCCCGCGAGGACGATAGACGCACGACCTGAGCCATCTGCTGGGCCTCGACCACCTCCGCGAGTGAGTTATGCATGCCTAATTGTATGAGCTTCTCGGTGCTGGTGGTGATAGGCAAGCCTAGAACTCGCTTTATACTTTTGCGCATTAGTGTATCGATTTTTGTCTCTTCCCTTTTGGACCAGTGCAGCGCCGAAGCGACGTAATTAATGTGGCTCATGAGAGACGCATGGTAGAGCCGTAGGAGATTGCTCTCGCTCAGCCCTCCCCTGCGGTTCGAGACCCTGAGTATGAGCCTAAGCATGTTCTCCGTCTTGGAGGTGATGCGGGCTATTGTCTGTGAGTTGCCCCCCTTGGACTCCAATAGGAGTCCGAGGATCCTGATGGAGTCTACCCTGGGGATCATCAGCCCATCCCGTGTGTATAGAGCTATGGGAATCTGCTCTAAAGGAGTGAAGTTCCTCAGCCCTTGTCGTGTGGGTCTGTACAGTAATAACTCGGACTTAGCCGGTGACAGGCTCAGGCCCGAACCGACTAGAAAGTTCTCCGTGATGTCTAGTGCCTGTTGAAGCGCCTGCTCTACCCCGGCGTCGGACCCTCCCATGCACCACACGGTGATATCGTCCGCGTAGAGAGCATGGTTAGTCCCGCGCACCATGGCGAGTCGCTCCGAGAGGCCTTTCATGGCAATATTGAAGAGTAGAGGAGATATGACTGCCCCCTGTGGGGTGCCTCTCGCTCCCAAGGTAAATTCCTCGGATTTGACCTGACCGATCTTGATGATAGCCCTGCGATCCCTCAGAAAGGAGCTAACGTACGCGTGGAAACGTTGTCCCCGCCCCATATCCGAGACCGCCTCAAGCAAAAACTTGTGCGAGATATTGTCAAAAGCTTTGGCCAGGTCTAGAGCTAGTATGCCTCTAGTATCCCTGGTGTAGTTGTCAATAATCTGTCTCTTTATAAGGAGCATGACATCCTGTGTGGATAGTGCAGGTCTAAATCCCACCATATTGTGTGGAAATAGCTCTTTGCACTCTATGTACCGGGATACCCGATTGTGAATCGCATGTTCAGCCACCTTGCCCACACAGGACGTAAGCGAGATGGGCCGCATGTTCTCTGGCGCTAGAGGTTTACCTGGCTTTGGGATGAGCACAACCGAGGCCGTCTTCCAGGATTCGGGGACCAGCCCCGTCTCCCAGATTTTATTGACTTCCTCAGTGAGCTTTTCGATGGATTTACCGTCCAAGTTGCGTAAGAGCTTATTTGAGATCCCATCCGGGCCCGGTGCAGAGCGCCCGTTGAGCTCATGGAGGACCTCCAGAATTTCGGGTTCCGTAAAAGGTGCGTCCAGCTCCTCAACCAGTCCCCCCCCCCCCCGGTAACGAGGATAGTCCGCATCCCCGGAAGGGCCCAGCGGAATATATCTGTCCGCTAACCCCTGCAGGAGGGCCTTTTCGGACACCCCCTTCGCCTTTTGGCTATGAACGATTCTGTCAATAGCCAATCTCTGATTTCCCTTGGACTGCGACGCATCAAGTAATTGTTTGAGGAGGTTCCACTTGCCTCCCACTCTCATCTGTCCGTCAACCGAAGAACATACTTCGTTCCACTGCTGTTTCGACAGTTCAATAGAGTAGGCTTCAATCTCGCGATTCAGCTGCGCAATTTTCTTTCGAAGCCTGCGATTTAATCTTTGCTTCCTCCATCGGGCTAGGATGGAATTCTTGGCCTCTAAGAGGTGCGCGAGACGCGCATCCATCCGATCAACCCTCAGGTACGTTTTGACAACCTTGGTCGCAGCATTAGCATCCTCCTTGAGCCTTGCAAAGAGGCTGTCTAAGCTGTCACATTCATCCTGGTCCTCCTTTCGCAATTTCCGAAAGGCATCCCAGTCCGTCACTTTAAATTCTTTGAGGGGAGCTGCATTGACTGCTAGGGTAATAGCCAATATGAAGTGGTCGCTACCTAGGTTCTCTTGTAAATTTTGCCACCCTGCTCCTGGGACGTTCTTGACGAACGCCAAGTCCGGAGTTGTGTCTCGGGCCACCGACGTGCCAGTTCTCGTCGGGTATTGCGGATCCGTAATAAGTTCCAGCGAACAGTCCGATACCGCCTTTAGGAGATTGTTACCCTTGGGGGATTGCCTATGGTAGCCCCAAGCGTCGTGCGGAGCATTAAAGTCTCCCGCTACCACGATGGGGGCTCCCTTGGCTAGAGCCACCGCTTTTGCCATGATAGAAGCGAACGCCTGCCGGTTGTCCGACGGCGAGCTGTAGACATTCAGGATGAAAACGTTGTTTTTGAGCCAGCTGTTGGGGATGATTTCGACCTTAATCACCTCCGCCCTGGTTTTGCCCAGTTGTAATACGTGTTCTTGAAAGGAGCATTTTCGTGCGACCAAGGTTGCCAAACCACGCTTCCCCTTCTCGCGCACCGAGACTACTCGATAGCCCGGGAAGGTTAGCGCATCACCTAGAGTTTCCTGTAATATAATTACGTGCGGTTTGACCGCCTGAGAAGCAACGAACTGCTGCAGCGGAGCCCTGCGCCTTTTGAAAATAGCGCAGTTCCACTGCCACAGGACCAGCTGATTAGTGTTGCCCGCCATGATTACTGTTCTCAATTAGCCACTCCCTTATGGGGTTCACTGCTACAGCGCCTGAAGGTGACTGTGCAATGCTCGGGCCTTTCGGAGGCGAGCGTGCCGTAGCTAGCGCTGCCTGCGTACTTTCAAGAGACGACACTCTTTTAAGTAGGGTAGTCATGCTATCAGCAAGTTGTTTAATCGATTGCTGCATGCTTTCCAGTGCCATGGTGTTGGACTCGGTCTCCATAGAGTCCCACTCCCCTTGCGGGGGCGAGGCCCTACGTTTACCCGAGCGCGCCTGTGCCTCCCCTGGCGGGGGCATCTGCTGTCTCTTGCCCTGCGAGGAGTAAGATTTGCGGAACGACTCAAAGTCAGCCCTCATCTGTTGAAGCTCGGCCTTCAGGCGAGCATTCTCTTGGACCAACGTAGCTACCCTGGGGTCTTCCCTATGCTCAGGCAATGCTACCTGCGTTACCTTTCGTGGCGGCGCCGCTGGCTTCGGCTTGGCACGATCCGCCCAGGTAGGCTCTTTCTGGATCCGCACCCGGGAGTGAGAGCGCCCTCTGGAGCGAGAGCGAGAGCTGCGCCGGCGGCCAGCTGGCGTGACGGCGCGCCCCCGCCTGGGAGCACTTGCCACGCTGGAATCACGTGGCCGGCCTTCCTGGGCCAGCTGTTGCTGAGTCTTTTTGGCGTGCTTTCGGCGCCGTCTTCTCCGTCGCACGACGTAAGGGACTTGAAAGCGTTCTTTACACGTTCTGTCTGCAATGGGATGTGGCCCTCCGCAAAGGGCACATTTCGGTGAGCACTGGTGATCTTCGGGTGGGGAGGCGAGTCCACAGCCTCTGCACACCCTCTTGTTTGGGTTGGGGCAAACATCGGCCCTGTGGCCTAGGCTTCCACACGCGTAACACACGTCGGTTTGGCGCTTGTAGAGTGTGCAGCGTAGCAAGCTGACGCCGCACATGACGTAGTTTGGCACCTGCATGCCGTCGAAAAGCACAACCACCGTCGTGGTGTTCTTGATCCTCTTGGCTTCTAGGGCCTTTGGATTTCGGTGGTTGACAATCATCGTTTGGAGCTGGGCCTCGCTGATGTCAGTGTCCACGCCTCGTATGACTCCTTTACAGGTGTTATCGGGGGCCGCCATATATGCCGCCACCTTGTATGATCCTTCGCTTAGTCGAATCTGTTGGATCCCTGCGTAGGCGTTTGCATTCTTCTTCGCCGGAGTGGAAACGACGAGAATGTTCTGGGCAACGTTAGGGCAAACGATGTCACCCTCGGTCTCTGCCGGGGCTAAAGCATCCGCCATGGCAAGAGCTTGTGCGAGCCTAATTTGGCATGTTTTTCTGATGTCAAGTCCATCCCTCGGCCTGACGATAATTCGTATGGGGTCCCTCGGTAGCCGGGGGAGCCTCGATGCGGCTGCGAGGCGCTTCATCGCGCCTTGCGGGGCTGCCGTGCGGCGGCCTCCCTTCGAGCCCACGTGCGATGCGTTGCCCGCCGAAACTGGCGTTTCTACACGAGCTTTCTTGTTCCTGCCCAGCGCTGTCGTCCAACCAGGGCTATTCGCTTCTTCGCGAGAGATATCCTCTCCCTCCACCATCTCTACTTCGGGCATGTTGCCCCTCTTCGTCGAGGTAGGCCTAAGCCTACCCGCGCCTCGCCGGCGTGGTCCACACGAAAAGTTCCAATAATTTGGCAAAACGACCACTCACCGAAAAAGGTCCGGTGTCGACGTGATCCCCTGAAGTTACTGCGTCGAATGATGCACAGCTTGGGAACCACAAAAATCTGACCGAAAACATTTAAATGAGCCGGAGCCGATCTGTCCACATCCGCACTGGTCGGCGCCTTCTTCTTCTTCTGGGTATATACACATGAAGACGATGATGAACTACACAGTTATCGCTCACAATATATATATATATATAAGATGGTCTTGACTGCTATGAATATTATTTCAGCGAATGAGAGTTTTATGCATGCAGTCTTTACTAATAAGTGTGTGTGTTACTGCAAACACGTGCGCTTATTTCGGAAGGGAGTTCTCACTTTTTCAATTGGTGCATTTAGAATATTTGTAATTTTTCCCTTACACATATATCGTGAATATATGAATTCGACGAATATATATCGAGAATATACACGGTGCGAAATATTTTTCTTCCATCGACCTTCGGTCCGGCTACTGGCAGATTGCTGTAGACGACATGGACCGCGAGAAGACAGCGTTTGTAACACCGGATGGCCTATACCAGTTCAAAGTCATGCCTTTCGGCTTGTGTAATGCCCCAGCCACGTGCGAACGTATGATGGACGCACTTTGCATGGACTCAAGTGGTCCATCTCTCTTTGTTACGTAGATGACGTCATCGTTTTCGCTCCTACGTTTGCCACACACCTGGAGCGCCTTTCATTAGTTCTTTCTGTATTTCGAAATGCTAGCCTCCAGCTTGATTCGTCTAAGCGTCACCTCGGTCACCGCCGCATCACTATCCTTGGCCATCTTGTTGACTCATCTGGTGTGCGCCCAGACCCAGATAAAGTGCGGGCTGTGTAGAATTTTCCCGTACCGACCAGCGCCAAGGATGTACGGAGCCTGTGTTCTTACTTCCGCCGCTCTGTTCACAACTTTGCGGAAGTCGCCCGACCTCTTACTGTGCTTCTGAAGGCTGATGCTTCATTTTCCTGGGGCCCTGAGCAAGCGACCGCCTTCTCGAAGCTCATTTCCCTGTTGACATCTCCTCTTATTTTGGCGCACTTTGACCCGTCTGCGCCTACGGAAGTCCGCACTGGCACTAGTGGTCATGGAATCGGCGCCATTTTGTCTCAGCGTCAGCGAGGGAATGACCGTGTGATTGCATACGCAAGTCGTTTGCTTTCTGCTGCTAAACGCAACTATGCAACTATTCTATCACCGAGCGAGAGTGCCTTGCACTTGTCTGGGCCGTCGCGAAATTTCGTCCATTCTTATACGGTCGGCCATTTACAGTCACTACAGACCACCACGCGCTGTGCTGGCTCTCTTCCCTAAAGGACCCTACAGGACGCCTCGGTCGCTGGGCATTGCGACTTCAGGAGTACCCGTACACCGTGGCCTACAAGTCGGGTCGTTTACACCAAGATGCCGACTGTCTGTCACGTCATCCTGTCGATCCTCCGGATATTTTTGCGACCGACACTCCTGTTCCCTCACTCTCTGCATTCACTGACCTCGCCACCGAGCAGCGCCGTGACCCCTACATACGTGACGTCATGGACAAGCTCGCGTCTGCGCCGTCTGACCCCTACCTTCGACCTTTTCTCCTCCAGGACGGCACGTTGTATCGGCGCATCATGCACACTAGTGGTCGCAACCGCTAATAAATTGTTTTTCTTACCCTCGTCGATCGGGGACCCCACTTCCACTGCAGCAGTGGGAACAGCCGTCCACAGGAGTCGTGTTTTGGCAGGGTCGGCGTAGGCATTTTCAGCGAAGTGGCCCGAGCAGAGGCGGTAGCCGTTGTACATTTGCTCCCGTGCGAGTCCCTCAAGATCTGCTCTTTGGGCGTAATTCCGCCATACGTCACACCTAGAAAATGAAACAGGTACCACCATGAATATCAATAAACAACACATAAAAGCGACACTAATATATAGAGTGCTAAAAAGCGAGAAAATATGTCACGAGTTCAAAAGTGAAGCGAAGCTCGCCCTTAGCGCAGGTAACATGAACTTCTCGTGACACGGAATGTAAGCAGTCGCTCGTACGTAATTATTTTTGGGGCTTCTTTCTTAAACATTCAAATGTGGTAATGTCACCCCAAGGAACTGCTCATCGGAATGCTCTGAAGCCGAGCCAGTTCGTCGAATAAGCGCGTTCGGCGAACATATATATACTTTGCAAGATTTCTTCGCGAAGAAAAAAAATGCAGGTCCACCGCTAAAAAAACCAATACCGAAGCGAAATTTCCGTTTGAGCGTCAGCTGGCATCAACCGGCTCACCAGAAACTGTCCACAAGTAGCTTTACATGCTTACAACGTTACTGAAAAATGCGCAGTGCCAGGAAAAAGAATGACTGTAAAGCAAGGGCAGAAATGTTTCGGTTCGCTCGGTGACCGTTTTGATAAGCACAGCACATGATTCTTCGTACCGAAAAAAAGTGTGCTTACCTTTCGTCCGCTGGGAAGCGGAAAAATTTGGCTGCGCTGTTCCTTCCCGAGTTGCGGCACCAAAGAGCAGCACAACACGCCTTGTGTCCTGTGCCTAGTTTCGCCGACATTTTCAGATGTTCGCACTCACAAACACCAAAATTGTCGCTTTCCTGCAATTCTAAAAAGTTTCACACGTGAACAGCGAAAAGGGCTGGAGCTACAGTGCACTAGAAAATATTGGGTAGTGGAAGGAGCGGCGGCCTCTGCGCGAGGCATATTGTGTAGAAGCTCGCCAGATGGCGCGCGCGCTCACTTCCCGAGCACCGGCCGAGGGAGTCTGCGGCAGAACGCAGCAGGCGAGTGCGGCGGCACAGAGGTTCAGAATGCTGTGTTCATTTTTCCTCATGCTAAATATGACAGTATGAGTTTATGCAAGCAACGCTAACATCTGTTGCAAGGGATGGCGGGGCACGGTACGGACCTACAATGTATGTTATCGCGATGCACGCACTTCGTGCTGCAGCGGCAGGGTGCACTTTTAGCATCAAACTTTTTTTGTACCCAGTTGCACCAGTCACAAGTCCGGTTCGAAACATAGAAAATACATTTGTCTTGAATAGGACTTAAACAGTGACTCCAACCAAATAAGGGTATTTATTAACCCGACGTTTCGGAGCCAATTCGGCTCCTTCTTCAGGGGGTATTCTTCGGACGTGACGGTGTGCAGCTTTTAAAAAGTACATCGTAAGAAAGGGGAGAGAAAGGAAGGTGGGGAGACACTCGACAGGGCACCTATTATAGACACACGAAAATGGCGAAAGGGTGGGGAGGCTGCGGCGTCGCTGGTTGACTGGGATGACCGATGCTGGGGGACACTTTACCCGCGGGAAAGCCGTTGAAAGGGGGCGGGGGGGGGGAGCGATATGTTTTGGTGTTGGTGATCTAGAGCGGAGGGTCTTCTTTTCGCCGTGTCTCCGAGACCATGGACATACACAGAGGGTAGGATGCCCTTCACGCGGTTTATATTACGTCGGGCTAATAAATACCCCTACTTGGTTGGTGTCACTAAGTTCTCATCAATTTTCCCAACCAGACAGGTAATTCTGTCGAAATGTTTAGCTTAAAATTTGTACTGAATGCATGTATACTGCTGCATTCTTCTATCATTATGATTTAAGCAAGCGATGAACATGCGCATTTCAGAATCATAAGTCTCCTGCAGACAGTTTATTTCAGTCACTGTATCAGAAGGTCGGGGGGAGGCATTTTTAAGAAACATACTGCAACAGATGAGTTGCACGGTAGAGAGTACACAATATCATTTCACATACTTATGTACAGTGGCTCAACTTCAGATATCTTGAAGTCACCCGACTCTTTGGAACGGTTTAAGGACTTCACAAAGAAGTGGAGCCGTGTGTGGTAACATAAGAAGCTACAACCTTCACCGTCAAAGATTCTGCATGGCTTGCGCACCCTATCCGGTCTTCTCGGTTTCTGTTAATAAGAGTAATAACATCCTTAATACTCTCATGATGCAGCTCCTGTGTACTGAATATGGCTGTGAAAAGGTTTTCTAATCTTCGAATAAACCTGAAAAGCCACCCGGCTGGATACAGCAGGCCACCATTGTATCCTGGTGTACTGGGGCGGTATTCTGTAA